>NW_027140210.1:0-54938 GCF_036365525.1 Heterodontus francisci | reverse complement strand
TAAACCCATCCATTCTTGATCGTTTGACGAGTGGGAACATTTTCTCCCTACCTACTCTGTCCAGACCCCTCATGATTTTGAAAGGTTTAGATAAGATAGAGACAAGGAAAAACTGTTCCCATTAACTGATGAAACACGGACCAGGGAATACAGATGGAAGGTTTTGGGTAAGAGATGCAGGGGGAATATGAGGAAGAGTTTTTTTACACAGTGGATGGTAATGAGCTGGAGCTCATTGCCCATGAGGGTGGTGGAAGCCGAGGCTATCAATGATTTAGGAACATAGGACCATAAGAAAAGGAGTAGGCCATTCAGCCCATCCAGCCTGACCTGCCATTCAATATGATCGTGGCTCATCATCCACTTCAATGCCTTTTCCCCACACTATCCTCATATCCTTTTATCTCATTGATATTTAGAAATGTGTCAATCTCTGCTTTAAACATAAACAATGACTGAGCTTCCACAGCCCTCTAGGGTAGAGAATTCCAAAGATTCACAACCCTCTGAGTAGTGAAATGTTTCCTCATCTCTGTCCTTATTTTGAAATTGTGTCTGCTAATTCTAGATTCCCCAACCAGGGGAAACATCTTAGCTGCATCTACCCTGTCCATCTCCTAAAGTATTTTGTAGGTTTCAATGAGATCACCTCTGATTCTTCGAAACTCTAGAGAATAGTTTTCCCAATCCCTCTTCATGGGAGAGTCCCGCCATCCCAGGAACAAGTCTGATGAACCGTCGTTGCACTCCCTCAATGGCAATAATCTCCTTCCTAAAGTAAGGGGACTAAAACTGCGCACAATACTCCAAGTGCGGTCTAACTAAAGTTCTGTACAATTGTCGCAAGACTTCACTACTCCAGTACTCAAATCCTCTTACGATAAAGGCTAACATGCCATTAACCTTTGTAATTGTTTGCTGCACCTGCATGTTAGCTTTCAGTGACTTATTGGCAAGGACACCCAGGCCGCTTTGTACATCTACACTTCCTAATTTATCATTTAAGAAATACTCTGCACATCTATTCCTGCTACCAAAGTGGATTACCTTCTATTTTTCAATATTATATTCCACCTAACATGTTCTTGCCCACTCACTAAGTCTGAACAATTCCCCTTGAAGCGGCTCTGCATCTTCCTCACTGTACACATTCCCACCTAGTTTTGTGTCAGACGCAAACTTGGAAATATTACATTTGGTCCCCACATCCAAATCATTGAAATATATTGTGAACAGCTGAGGCCCAATCTCTGATCCCTGCAGTACCCCACTAGTCATAGCATGCCAACGCGAAAATGATCCGTTTATTCCTACTCACTGTTTCCAATCAGTTAACCAATCCTTAATCCATGCCAGTATATTACCTCCGACACCATGTATTTTAATTTTGCGAAGCAAGCTCCTTTGGGGGTTCTGAAAACCTTCTGAAAATACAAGTATACCATCTCTGTCAACTCCTCTTAATCAATTCTGTTGTTATAATCCTCAAAATCTCCAACAGGTTCGTCAAACATGATTTCCCATTCATAAATCCATGTTAACTATGCCCAATCAGATCATTATTATCCAAATGTTCATTTATCACATCCTTTAGAAATGATTCCAGCAGGTTCCCAACGATTAATGCAAGGCTAACAGCTTTGTAATTCCCTGTTTTCGCGCTCCCTCCTTTCTTAAATAGTGGGGTGACATTTGCATCCTTCCAATCTGCAGGAACCGCTCCGGAATCTACAAAATGTTTGAAGATGATCAGCAATGCATCCACTATCTCCATAGCGATCTCCTCAAACACTCTGGGACGTAGAATATCAGGTGCTGGGGACATACCAACCTTCAGCCCCATTAATTTCTCCAATACAACCTTCTTAGTAATAGTAACTTCCTTTAATTCATTGCAGTTCTGAAGAAGGGTCACTGACCTGAAACGTTAACTCTGCTTCTCTCTACACAGATGCTGCCGGACCTGCTGAGTGTTTCCAGCATGTCTTGTTTTTATTCAAGATTTCCAGCATCCTCAGTATTTTACTTCTAATTTCCTTCAATTCATCATTCCCCCAATCCCTTGGATCTCTAATTCTGGTTGATTTCTTTTATATGTCTCGGTGAAGACAGACACAAAATAATCATTTAGCTTCTCTGCAATTTCGCTGTTCCCATTATAAATTCTACTGAAACAAAAACAAGAAATGCTGGATTCACTCAGCAGGTCTGGCAGCATCTGTGGAAAGAGAAGCAGAGTTAACGTTTCGGGTCAGTGACCCTTCTTCGGAACTGACAAATATTAGAAAAGTCACAGATTATAAACAAGTGAGGTGTGGGTTGGGCAAGAGATAACAAAGGAGAAGGTGCAGATTGGACCAGGCCACATAGCTGACCAAAAGGTCACGGAGCAAAGGCAAACAATATGTTAATGGTGTGTTGAAAGACAAAGCATTAGTACAGAATAGGTGTGAATATACTGAATATTGAACATCAGCAAGTGCAAACCTGAAGAAAAACAACCTGAAAAAAACAGTGGGTAAGCAAACTGAACAAACTAAGATGAAATGAAATAAATGCAAAAAAGGATTGTAAAAAATGTAAAAAGGAATGCAAAAAAAAAGGAAGAAAAAATAACTAAAAATGACTAAAAATGAAAGTAAAGTGGGGGGCTGTCATGCTCTGAAATTATTGAACTCAATGTTCAGTCCGGCAGGCTGTAGTGTGCCTAATCGGTAGATGAGATGCTGTTCCTCGAGCTTGCGTTGATGGAACTACACTGCAGCAATCCCAGGACAGAGATGTGAGCATGAGAGCAGGGGGGAGTGTTGAAATGGCAAGCAACCGGAAGCTCAGGGTCCTGCTTGCAGACTGAGCGGAGATGTTCCGCAAAGCGGTCACCCAGTCTGCGCTTGGTCTCCCCAATGTAGAGGAGACCACACTGTGAGCAGCGAATACAGTATACTACATTGAAAGAAGTACAAGTAAATCGCTGCTTCACCTGAAAGGAGTGTTTGGGGCCTAGGATAGTGAGGAGAGAGGAGGTAAATCGGCAGGTATTACACCTCCTGCGATTGCAAGGGAAGGTGCCCTGGGACGGGGACGAGGTGGTGGGGGTAATGGAGGAGTGGACCAGGGTGTCGTGGAGGGAACGATCCCTTCGGAATGCTGACAGGGGAAGGGAGGGGAAGATGCGACTGGTAGTGGCATCACGCTGGAGGTGGCGAAAATGGCGGAGGATGATCCTTTGGATATGGAGACTGGTGGGATGAAAAGTGAGGACAAGGGGAACCCTGTCACGGTTCTGGGAGGGAGGGGAAGGGGTGAGGGTAGAGGTGCGGGGAATGGGTCGGACACGGTTGAGGGCCCTGTCAACCACAGTGGGGGGAAATCCTCGGTTGAGGAAAAAGGAGGTCATATCAGAAGCACCGTCATGGAAGGTAGCATCATCAGAGCAGATGCTTCGGAGACGGAGAAACTGGGAGAATGGAATGGAGTCCTTACAGGAGGTAGGGTGTGAAGAAGTGTAGTCGAGGTAGCTGTGGGAGTCAGTGGGCTTATAATGGATATTGGTAGACAACCTATCCCCAGAGATGGAGACAGAGAAGTCGAGGAAGGGAAGGGAAGTGTCAGAGATGGACCATGTAAAGGTGAGAGAAGGGTGGAAATTGGAAGCAAAGTTGATAAAGTTTTCTAGTTCGGGGCGGGAGCAGGAAACGGCACCGATACAGTCATCAATGTACCGGAAAAAGAGTTGGGGGAGGGGGCCTGAGTAGGACTGGAACAAAGAATGCTCGACATATCCCACAAAAAGACAGGCATAACTGTCAGACAGGCAGAAATTCTACTGACACTGCCTGTGATGGACTCACATTTGTCTTAGCCAAATGTTTCCTTTTTACGTACCTGTAGAAGCTTTTTACAGTCCGTTTTTATATTTTTCCAGCTAACATTCATATTCTATTCTCCCTTTCTTTATCAGTTTCTTCATTCTCCGTTGGTGTATTCTAAAATCCTCCCAATTCTCAGGTTTACTACTATTTATGGCAACTTTATTGTCCTTTTATAGAGTCATAGAGAGATACAGATACGGCCCTTCGGCCCACAGAGTCTGTGCCTGCCAACAAACACCTATTTATACTAATCTTACATTAATCCCATATACCCTACCACATTCCCACCATTCTCCTACCACCTACCTACACTAGGGGCAATTTACAATGGCCAATCTACCTATCAACCTGCAAGTCTTTGGATGTGGGAGGAAACTGAAGGACCCAGCGGAAACCTACGCGGTCACAGTAGAAGTTGCAAACTCCACATAGGCAGTACCAAGAACTGAACCCGGGTTGCTGGAGCTGTGAAGCTGCAGTGCTAACCGCAGTTTTAATCTTATACAATCCTTAACTTCCTTTGTTGTCCACAGTTGACTGCC
Organism: Heterodontus francisci; assembly: GCF_036365525.1. Taxonomy (NCBI): domain Eukaryota; kingdom Metazoa; phylum Chordata; class Chondrichthyes; order Heterodontiformes; family Heterodontidae; genus Heterodontus; species Heterodontus francisci. The sequence goes on along the minus strand of NW_027140210.1, from coordinate 50,524 downwards.
TTTACTTTTGGGTTTTATGTGCCTGGAAGCAATGTATAGGTGCTGTAAACTATATAATATTTAATTGAAGACTATCGATTGCCGATGTACTATCATACCTTTCAATGTATTTTTCCAATCCACCTCGGGCAATTTGCCCCTCATACCTTCATAACTTCTTTTGTTCTAATTTAACACCCTGGCTTAAGAGTGAACTACATTACTTTCAAGCATAATGTAAAATTCCATCACATTATGGTAATTCATCCCTAAAGGTAACTTTACTATAAAATCATTAATTATCCCTGTCTATAATACTAGATCTACAATAGCCTGTTTTCTCGTCGTTTCCTCAACATAAAGCTCCAGAAAACCATCCGTAACACACTCCAGAAACTCGTCATTCATAGCATTTGTTCTCATTAGGTTACCCAGTCTATATGAGGATTGAAGTCACCCATGATGACTGTATTGCCCATGTTATATGATTCTCTCATCTCCATTAATGCCATGCCCCACATAAATACTACTGTTTGATGGCCTACAAACAGCTCCTACCAGTGTTTTCTCCCCCTTGTTGTTTCTTAGCTCCACCCAAACAGATTCCATATTTTGTTCTTCAGAACTGAGATCCTCCCTTACTAAGGTACTGATACAATCCCTTATTATCAGTGCAACATTATGTCCTTTCCCATTTTGCCTGTCCTTCCTAAAGGTCGAATCTGCTTGCTTATTCAGTTCTCAGTCTTGGTTACCCTGTAGCACGTTTCCGTTATGACAATTGGATCAGACTCATTTACCTCTATTTGGGCCTTTAAATCATCTACCCTGTTCTGAATACTGAGTGCATTCAGGTGCAGCGCCCTTAACCGTTCTGCGTTCTAGTTGATGCTCACCTTTGTTTCGCCTACCTTCGAATGTCACCTTCTACCTTTCTATCTCCTGTTACCAGCTTTATTTCCTCTCAATTTGATCCTTCCTCCCAATTTCAAAAGAAAACTGGATGGGTGCTTGAAGGAAGTGACCTTGCAGGGCTACGGGATTGAGTGGGGGAGTAAAACTGACTGAACTGCTCCACAGGGAACCAGCACGGTCTCGATGGGCCTAATGGAATCCTTTTGTGTGGTAAGTGACTCTGACTCTATCACTGTCTGTGACTGAATGTTGGATATGTCTCCCGTTCCTGCCAGAAAGATCCGGATACATAAAATGTCAATGAAACTGTGACGTTAATAACCACTGACAGCTCCGTCCTCACCCTGGTCTGAGGCTCCAGGTTGTGTTTCAGGAGCTCTGTGACCACCTCCTTATTGAAACAGAGTCACCTCACATACTGCTCCAGGGTTAGATGTAGGTAGGAAAAATGCTCTTGGAAAACCCGGAGTGGGTAGGGCAGAGCCCCCTCCTCCTCCCTCGTTACAGAGCTTCCTCTCTCTGCAGCTTCTGCTCCATTTGTTGGTCATGTTACAGAGCCAGAGACACTGTAACTACAGTCCCCATACCTCGTCCAGAGTTGGGGCACAAAATCCTCTGCCCTCCCTGAATGTTTGCAGCAGCTCACAACACAACCTCCAGGAAACCATGCACAGCACCTTCCACTAACTTTACAATTACAGAAGTAAGTCAAAAGCCCCTCATCTATAAGTTGGATGCCTGGTCCGTTTAAATAACACTAGAGGGGGTTCCTCCTGCTGCTGACTGTATGCTCAGCTGAGAGTGACTAACACAGGCGGTCAGTGAACATGCACAGACCAAGTTTCCAAGACGTACATCAAAGCTGTTGGAATGGTACATTGACATCACATTCAAAACCATCCTCAAATAAACAACACATACATGGAACGATTGGGACAGTGTGCAGGCCACACCGGAAATTGCTGGGAGCTCAGTTCATACCCTTTTATAGATCCAGGCTTCCACAGTGTGGGCAACAGTGCTGCTGTAAGAGCTAAAAAATCACCACCAAGAAGAGATAGAGAGGGAAGGAAATTCACTTTAAAAGGGGACATTGAACGAGACTTGATGGAAGATTTTCAAGAATATGGGAATGGACAGGGGAATGGGACTAATTGGAGGGGTGAGGCCATGGAGGGATTCAAACACAAGAATGAGAATATTAAAATTAAGGGTGTTGCCAGACCGGGAGCCAATGTAGATCAGTGAGCACAGGGGTGATGGGTGATCGGGATTTGGTGTGAGTTAGAACACAGGCAGCAGGGTTCTGGATGGGCTGTGGTTTATAGAAGTTTATAACTGGGAAGGTGACCAGGATACAATTGGAAAAATCAAGTGAATAAAGGCACAGATGAGGGTTTATGCAGCAGATGGGCTGAGGCAGAGGTTGTGATCGGTGATATTACAGAGGTGGTAATATGCAGGGTTGGTGATGTAGGGAATATGGAGATGAATTCAGCTCAGGTATAAATGGAACACAGATGTTGTAAACAGCCTCGGATATTGGGCAGGGTGGGGTAGGTGATTCACAGATAGGAGATGGAGTTTGTGATGAAGACCAATGCCACTGGCTTCAGTCTTCCCAATATTTACATTACAGAACAGTATTTCAGTGAAACAGGGTTTACAGATCACCTAGCGGGAAATAGGGACTTACCAGGAGCACAGACAGGACCCAAAATGAAAGATGAATTTACAAGAACTGTAATACAATTAGCAATGGGTTGACAGCTAATAGCTGGAGGTAGAGATTCACCAGGTACAGTAGCAACAGCAAGAAGGGTAGAGTAAACTACAGGAGCAGTAATGCAATTAAACATGGTTCATAGAATTAATAGCTGTATAGAGAGACTTACCAGGGATGCCAACAATAGCCAGAATGGGATAGTAAATATATTGAATTATCTCAAGTGCATACAAGATCCGATCGTCTAATGAGTACCAATCCCAATATGTAGAAAGATAGTAAAGATCCGAGGATAAACTCCTGTCCATTGTTGTAACATTCCAATCTACTGTTCTCAGATTCTGACCCATTGTTGTAACATTCCAATCTACTGTTCTCAGATTCTGATCCATTGTTGTAACATTCCAATCTATTGTTCTCAGATTCTGATCCATTGTTGTAACATTCCAATCTATTGTTCTCAGATTCTGATCTATCCTCTCCCTCTCTCTGGAGCCACTGATCCCTGTCAGTGCCGAGCGTGATGTTCCCTTTGACGCTATGTGATAACACATTGAAAGAGTCCCTTATTAATAGAAAAGGAAAGCCTTCCAGTGACACAATTAGGGTCCATGGAGACTGACATTAATTACAGTTACTGAACAAATAGGTTTAGTTAACCCTTTTCATTTCAACACTTTTTGTACCACAATCAACGATAACATTTGCCTAGCCTGAATGGGATATATGAGGGTGGGAAAGGTGGGAATAGCAGATGCAAAGGCCAGAATCGTCCAAAACTCCTTGGATATGTGAGTGGTGACAGAGGACTGGAGGGTTGTCAAAGTTGCACCCTGATTAAAAAAGGAGATGTGGAGAAAACTCTGTATTTACTGTCACTGATGGGGAAATTTCTAGAGTTCACATTCCAGGACAAACGTATTTGATGCTGGAGAAAAGAAAAAAAAAAACATGGACAACAAATGGACAGCAGGAAGTATATGGTAAGACAAGTCATGTCTAGTAAATGTCAACAACAACAACTTATATTTATATAGTGCCCTTAATGTAAGAAAACATCACAAGATGCTTCACAGGAACATTATGAAGCAACGTATGGCACAGAGACACAACAGCAGATATCAGGTCAGATGACCAACAGTTTGGTCAAAGAGGAAGATTTTATTTAGTGTCTTAAGGGAGGAATGTGATGTAGCGTGGCAGTGACAGTGGGATACTGGCAATCTCACTGAACTAGTAATCCAGAGGCGCAGGCTCATTCCCTGGGGACATGGGTTCAAAGCCCACCATAACTGATGGTGGAATTTAAAATTCAATTATGTAATGCATTCAACTGATGAATAAAAATCTGGAATTGAAATCTGGACTTAATAATGTTGCCATGAAGCCATCATCGATTAGTATAACAATCTATCTGGTTCATTAATGTCCTTTAGGGAAGGAGATCTATCATCCTTATCTGTTCTGGTCTCCATGTAACTCAATGTGGTTCACTTTTAACTGTCCTCTGAAATAGTCTAGCAAGCCAATCAGTGCCAAGAATAATTATGGATGGACAATAAAGATGTAGGAATGGTATTCCAGAGATTTTCATAAGGGTCGTTAACTAGTCTAGGACATAACTCTGGAGACAGGTCTTTGTGTCTACATTCCTGGCAATGATAATGTGAAGCCTGATGTCCACATATGTAAACAAATGTTGTTTATAAACTGTCCAGGACATAACTCTGGACACAGGTCTTTGTGTCTACATTCCTGACAATGATAATGTGAAGCCTCATGTCCACATATATAAACAAATGCTGTTTATAAACTGTCCAGGACATAACTCTGGACACAGGTCTTTGTGTCTACATTCCTGACAATGATAATGTGAAGCCTCATGTCCACATATATAAACAAATGTTGTTTATAAACTGTCTAGGACATAACTCTGGACACAGGTCTTTGTGTCTACATTCCTGACAATGATAATGTGAAGCCTCATGTCCACATATATAAACAAATGTTGTTTATAAACTGTCCAGGACATAACTCTGGACACAGGTCTTTGTGTCTACATTCCTGACAATGATAATGTGAAGCCTCATGTCCACATATATAAACAAATGTTGTTTATAAACTGTCTCGGACATAACTCTGGACACAGGTCTTTGTGTCTACATTCCTGACAATGATAATGTGAAGCCTCATGTCCACATATATAAACAAATGTTGTTTATAAACTGTCTCGGACATAACTCTGGACACAGGTCTTTGTGTCTACATTCCTGACAATGATAATGTGAAGCCTTATGTCCACATATATAAACAAATGTTGTTTATAAACTGTCTAGGACATAACTCTGGACACAGGTCTTTGTGTCTACATTCCTGGCAATGATAATGTGAAGCCTCATGTCCACATATATAAACAAATGTTGTTTATAAACTGTCTAGGACATAACTCTGGACACAGGTCTTTGTGTCTACATTCCTGACAGTGATAATGTGAAGCCTCATGTCCACATATATAAACAAATGTTGTTTATAAACTGTCTAGGACATAACTCTGGACACAGGTCTTTGTGTCTACATTCCTGGCATTGATAATGTGAAGCCTCATGTCCATATATATAAACAAATGTAGTTTATAAACTGTCTAGGACATAACTCTGGACACAGGTCTTTGTGTCTACATTCCTGACAATGATAATGTGAAGCCTCATGTCCACATATATAAACAAATGTTGTTTATAAACTGTCTAGGACATAACTCTGGACACAGGTCTTTGTGTCTACATTCCTGACAATGATAATGTGAAGCCTCATGTCCACATATATAAACAAATGTTGTTTATAAACTTTCCAGGACGTAACTCTGGACACAGGTCTTTGTGTCTACATTCCTGACAATGATAATGTGAAGCCTCATGTCCACATATATAAACAAATGTTGTTTATAAACTGTCTCGGACATAACTCTGGACACAGGACTTTGTGTCTACATTCCTGACAATGATAATGTGAAGCCTCATGTCCACATATATAAACAAATGTTGTTTATAAACTGTCTCGGACATAACTCTGGACACAGGTCTTTGTGTCTACATTCCTGACAATGATAATGTGAAGCCTCATGTCCACATATATAAACAAAAGTTGTTTATAAACTGTCTAGGACATAACTCTGGACACAGGTCTTTGTGTCTACATTCCTGACAATGATAATGTGAAGCCTCATGTCCACATATATAAACAAAAGTTGTTTATAAACTGTCTAGGACATAACTCTGGACACAGGTCTTTGTGTCTACATTCCTGGCAATGATAATGTGAAGCCTCATGTCCACAGATATAAACAAATGTTGTTTATAAACTGTCTAGGACATAACTCTGGACACAGGTCTTTGTGTCTACATTCCTGGCAATGATAATGTGAAGCCTCATGTCCACATATATAAACAAATGTTGTTTATAAACTGTCTAGGACATAACTCTGGACACAGGTCTTTGTGTCTCCATTCCTGACAATGATAATGTGAAGCCTCATGTCCACATATATAAACAAATGTTGTTTATAAACTGTCTAGGAGATAACTCTGGACACAGGTCTTTGTGTCTACATTGCTGGCAATGATAATGTGAAGCCTCATGTCCACAGATATAAACAAATGTTGTTTATAAACTGTCTAGGACATAACTCTGGACACAGGTCTTTGTGTCTACATTCCTGACAATGATAATGTGAAGCCTCATGTCCACATATATAAACAAATGTTGTTTATAAACTGTCCAGGACATAACTCTGGACACAGGTCTTTGTGTCTACATTCCTGACAATGATAATGTGAAGCCTCATGTCCACATATATAAACAAATGTTGTTTATAAACTGTCTCGGACATAAATCTGGACACAGGTCTTTGTGTCTACATTCCTGACAATGATAATGTGAAGCCTCATGTCCACATATATAAACAAATGTTGTTTATAAACTGTCTCGGACATAACTCTGGACACAGGTCTTTGTGTCTACATTCCTGACAATGATAATGTGAAGCCTCATGTCCACATATATAAACAAATGTTGTTTATAAACTGTCTAGGACATAACTCTGGACACAGGTCTTTGTGTCTACATTCCTGGCAATGATAATGTGAAGCCTCATGTCCACAGATATAAACAAATGTTGTTTATAAACTGTCTAGGACATAACTCTGGACACAGGTCTTTGTGTCTACATTCCTGGCAATGATAATGTGAAGCCTCATGTCCACATATATAAACAAATGTTGTTTATAAACTGTCTAGGACATAACTCTGGACACAGGTCTTTGTGTCTACATTCCTGACAATGATAATGTGAAGCCTCATGTCCACATATATAAACAAATGTTGTTTATAAACTGTCTAGGAGATAACTCTGGACACAGGTCTTTGTGTCTACATTCCTGGCAATGATAATGTGAAGCCTCATGTCCACAGATATAAACAAATGTTGTTTATAAACTGTCTAGGACATAACTCTGGACACAGCTCTTTGTGTCTACATTCCTGTCAATGATAATGTGAAGACTCATGTCCACATATATAAACAAATGTTGTTTATAAACTGTCTAGGACATAACTCTGGACACAGGTCTTTGTGTCTACATTCCTGACAATGATAATGTGAAGCCTCATGTCCACATATATAAACAAATGTTGTTTATAAACTGTCTCGGACATAACTCTGGACACAGGTCTTTGTGTCTACATTCCTGGCAATGATAATGTGAAGCCTCATGTCCACAGATATAAACAAATGTTGTTTATAAACTGTCTAGGACATAACTCTGGACACAGGTCTTTGTGTCTACATTCCTGGCAATGATAATGTGAAGCCTCATGTCCACAGATATAAACAAATGTTGTTTATAAACTGTCGAGGACATAACTCTGGACACAGGTCTTTGTGTCTACATTCCTGGCAATGATAATGTGAAGCCTCATGACCACATATATAAACAAATGTTGTTTATAAACTGTCTAGGACATAACTCTGGACACAGGTCTTTGTGTCTACATTCCTGACAATGATAATGTGAAGCCTCATGTCCACATGTATAAACAAATGCTGTTTATAAACTGTCTAGGAGATAACTCTGGACACAGGTCTTTGTGTCTACATTCCTGGCAATGATAATGTGAAGCCTCATGTCCACAGATATAAACAAATGTTGTTTATAAACTGTCTAGGACATAACTCTGGACACAGGTCTTTGTGTCTACATTCCTGACAATGATAATGTGAAGCCTCATGTCCACATATATAAACAAATGTTGTTTATAAACTGTCTCGGACATAACTCTGGACACAGGTCTTTGTGTCTACATTCCTGACAATGATAATGTGAAGCCTCATGTCCACATATATAAACAAATGTTGTTTGTAAACTGTCTAGGACATAACTCTGGACACAGGTCTTTGTGTCTACATTCCTGGCAATGATAATGTGAAGCCTCATGTCCACAGATATAAACAAATGTTGTTTATAAACTGTCTAGGACATAACTCTGGACACAGGTCTTTGTGTCTACATTCCTGGCAATGATAATGTGAAGCCTCATGTCCACATATATAAACAAATGTTGTTTATAAACTGTCTAGGACATAACTCTGGACACAGGTCTTTGTGTCTACATTCCTGACAATGATAATGTGAAGCCTCATGTCCACATATATAAACAAATGTTGTTTATAAACTGTCTAGGAGATAACTCTGGACACAGGTCTTTGTGTCTACATTCCTGGCAATGATAATGTGAAGCCTCATGTCCACAGATATAAACAAATGTTGTTTATAAACTGTCTAGGACATAACTCTGGACACAGGTCTTTGTGTCTACATTCCTCGCAATGATAATGTGAAGCCTCATGTCCACATATATAAACAAATGTTGTTTATAAACTGTCTAGGACATAACTCTGGACACAGGTCTTTGTGTCTACATTCCTGACAATGATAATGTGAAGCCTCATGTCCACATATATAAACAAATGTTGTTTATAAACTGTCTAGGACATAACTCTGGACACAGGTCTTTGTGTCTACATTCCTGGCAATGATAATGTGAAGCCTCATGTCCACAGATATAAACAAATGTTGTTTATAAACTGTCTAGGACATAACTCTGGACACAGGTCTTTGTGTCTACATTCCTGGCAATGATAATGTGAAGCCTCATGTCCACATATATAAACAAATGTTGTTTATAAACTGTCTAGGACATAACTCTGGACACAGGTCTTTGTGACTACATTCCTGACAATGATAATGTGAAGCCTCATGTCCACATATATAAACAAATGTTGTTTATAAACTATCTAGGAGATAACTCTGGACCCAGGTCTTTGTGTCTACATTCCTGGCAATGATAATGTGAAGCCTCATGTCCACAGATATAAACAAATGTTGTTTATAAACTGTCTAGGACATAACTCTGGACACAGGTCTTTGTGTCTACATTCCTGGCAATGATAATGTGAAGCCTCATGTCCACATATATAAACAAATGTTGTTTATAAACTGTCTAGGACATAACTCTGGACACAGGTCTTTGTGTCTACATTCCTGACAATGATAATGTGAAGCCTCATGTCCACATATATAAACAAATGTTGTTTATAAACTGTCTCGGACATAACTCTGGACACAGGTCTTTGTGTCTACATTCCTGACAATGATAATGTGAAGCCTCATGTCCACATATATAAACAAATGTTGTTTATAAACTGTCTAGGACATAACTCTGGACACAGGTCTTTGTGTCTACATTCCTGGCAATGATAATGTGAAGCCTCATGTCCACAGATATAAACAAATGTTGTTTATAAACTGTCTAGGACATAACTCTGGACACAGGTCTTTGTGTCTACATTCCTGGCAATGATAATGTGAAGCCTCATGTCCACATATATAAACAAATGTTGTTTATAAACTGTCTCGGACATAACTCTGGACACAGGTCTTTGTGTCTACATTCCTGACAATGATAATGTGAAGCCTCATGTCCACATATATAAACAAATGTTGTTTATAAACTGTCTCGGACATAACTCTGGACACAGGTCTTTGTGTCTACATTCCTGACAATGATAATGTGAAGCCTCATGTCCACATTATAAACAAATGTTGTTTATAAACTGTCTCGGACATAACTCTGGACACAGGTCTTTGTGTCTACATTCCTGACAATGATAATGTGAAGCCTCATGTCCACATACATAAACAAATGTTGTTTATAAACTGTCTCGGACATAACTCTGGACACAGGTCTTTGTGTCTACATTCCTGACAATGATAATGTGAAGCCTCATGTCCACATATATAAACAAATGTTGTTTATAAACTGTCCAGGACATAACTCTGGACACAGGTCTTTGTGTCTACATTCCTGACAATGATAATGTGAAGCCTCATGTCCACAGATATAAACAAATGTTGTTTATAAACTGTCCAGGACATAACTCTGGACACAGGTCTTTGTGTCTACATTCCTGGCAATGATAATGTGAAGCCTCATGTCCACAGATATAAACAAATGTTGTTTATAAACTGTCTAGGACATAACTCTGGACACAGGTCTTTGTGTCTACATTCCTGGCAATGATAATGTGAAGCCTCATGTCCACATATATAAACAAATGTTGTTTATAAACTGTCTCGGACATAACTCTGGACACAGGTCTTTATGTCTACATTCCTGATAATGATAATGTGAAGCCTCATGTCCACATATATAAACAAATGTTGTTTATAAACTGTCTCGGACATAACTCTGGACACAGGTCTTTGTGTCTACATTCCTGACAATGATAATGTGAAGCCTCATGTCCACATATATAAACAAATGTTGTTTATAAACTGTCTCGGACATAACTCTGGACACAGGTCTTTGTGTCTACATTCCTGACAATGATAATGTGAAGCCTCATGTCCACATATATAAACAAATGTTGTTTATAAACTGTCTCGGACATAACTCTGGACACAGGTCTTTGTGTCTACATTCCTGGCAATGATAATGTGAAGCCTCATGTCCACATATATAAACAAATGTTGTTTATAAACTGTCTAGGACATAACTCTGGAGACAGGTCTTTGTGTCTACATTCCTGACAATGATAATGTGAAGCCTCATGTCCACATATATAAACAAATGGTGTTTATAAACTGTCCAGGACATAACTCTGGACACAGGTCTTTGTGTCTACATTCCTGACAATGATAATGTGAAGCCTCATGTCCACATATATAAACAAATGTTGTTTATAAACTGTCTCGGACATAACTCTGGACACAGGTCTTTGTGTCTACATTCCTGACAATGATAATGTGAAGCCTCATGTCCACATATATAAACAAATGTTGTTTATAAACTGTCTCGGACATAACTCTGGAGAAAGGTCTTTGTGTCTACATTCCTGACAATGATAATGTGAAGCCTCATGTCCACATATATAAACAAATGTTGTTTATAAACTGTCTCGGACATAACTCTGGACACAGGTCTTTGTGTCTACATTCCTGACAATGATAATGTGAAGCCTCATGTCCACATATATAAACAAATGTTGTTTATAAACTGTCTCGGACATAACTCTGGACACAGGCCTTTGTGTCTACATTCCTGACAATGATAATGTGAAGCCTCATGTCCACATATATAAACAAATGTTGTTTATAAACTGTCTCGGACATAACTCTGGACACAGGTCTTTGTGTCTACATTCCTGGCAGTGATAATGTGAAGCCTCATGTCCACATATATAAACAAATGTTGTTTGTAAACTGTCTCGGACATAACTCTGGACACAGGTCTTTGTGTCTACATTCCTGACAATGATAATGTGAAGCCTCATGTCCACATATATAAACAAATGTTGTTTATAAACTGTCTCGGACATAACTCTGGACACAGGTCTTTGTGTCTACATTCCTGACAATGATAATGTGAAGCCTCATGTCCACATATATAAACAAATGTTGTTTATAAACTGTCTCGGACATAACTCTGGACACAGGTCTTTGTGTCTACATTCCTGACAATGATAATGTGAAGCCTCATGTCCACATATATAAACAAATGTTGTTTATAAACTGTCTCGGACATAACTCTGGACACAGGTCTTTGTGTCTACATTCCTGGCAATGATAATGTGAAGCCTCATGTCCACATATATAAACAAATGTTGTTTATAAACTGTCTCGGACATAACTCTGGACACAGGTCTTTGTGTCTACATTCCTGACAATGATAATGTGAAGCCTCATGTCCACATATATAAACAAATGTTGTTTATAAACTGTCTAGGAGATAATTCTGGACACACGTCTTTGTGTCTACATTCCTGACAATGATAATGTGAAGCCTCATGTCCACATATATAAACAAATGTTGTTTATAAACTGTCTAGGACATAACTCTGCACACAGGTCTTTGTGTCTACATTCCTGACAATGATAATGTGAAGCCTCATGTCCACATATATAAACAAATGTTGTTTATAAACTGTCCAGGACATAACTCTGGACACAGGTCTTTGTGTCTACATTCCTGGCAATGATAATGTGAAGCCTCATGTCCACATATATAAACAAATGTTGTTTATAAACTGTCTCAGACATAACTCTGGACACAGGTCTTTGTGTCTACATTCCTGACAATGATAATGTGAAGCCTCATGTCCACATATATAAACAATTGTTGTTTATAAACTGTCCAGGACATACCTCTGTACACAGGTCTTTGTGTCTACATTCCTGGCAATGATAATGTGAAGCCTCATGTCCATATATATAAACAAATGTTGTTTATAAACTGTCTCGGACATAACTCTGGACACAGGTCTTTGTGCCTGCATTCCTGGCAATGATAATGTGAAGCCTCATGTCCACATATATAAACAAATGTTGTTTATAAACTGTCTCAGACATAACTCTGGACACAGGTCTTTGTGTCTACATTCCTGACAATGATAATGTGAAGCCTCATGTCCACATATATAAACAAATGTTGTTTATAAACTGTCTCGGACATAACTCTGGACACAGGTCTTTGTGTCTACATTCCTGACAATGATAATGTGAAGCCTCATGTCCACATACATAAACAAATGTTGTTTATAAACTGTCTCGGACGTAACTCTGGACACAGGTCTTTGTGTCTACATTCCTGGCAATGATAATGTGAAGCCTCATGTACACATATATAAACAAATGTTGTTTATAAACTGTCTCGGACATAACTCTGGACACAGGTCTTTGTGTCTACATTCCTGACAATGATAATGTGAAGCCTCATGTCCACATATATAAACAAATGTTGTTTATAAACTGTCCAGGACATAACTCTGGACACAGGTCTTTGTGTCTACATTCCTGACAATGATAATGTGAAGCCTCATGTCCACATATATAAACAAATGTTGTTTATAAACTGTCTCGGACATAACTCTGGACACAGGTCTTTGTGTCTACATTCCTGACAATGATAATGTGAAGCCTCATGTCCACATATATAAACAAATGTTGTTTATAAACTGTCCAGGACATAACTCTGGACACAGGTCTTTGTGTCTACATTCCTGACAATGATAATGTGAAGCCTCATGTCCACATATATAAACAAATGTTGTTTATAAACTGTCTCGGACATAACTCTGGACACAGGTCTTTGTGTCTACATTCCTGACAATGATAATGTGAAGCCTCATGTCCACATATATAAACAAATGTTGTTTATAAACTGTCTAGGACATAACTCTGGACACAGGTCTTTGTGTCTACATTCCTGACAATGATAATGTGAAGCCTCATGTCCACATATATAAACAAATGTTGTTTATAAACTGTCTAGGAGATAACTCTGGACACAGGTCTTTGTGTCTACATTCCTGACAATGATAATGTGAAGCCTCATGTCCACATATATAAACAAATGTTGTTTATAAACTGTCTCGGACATAACTCTGGACACAGGTCTTTGTGTCTACATTCCTGACAATGATAATGTGAAGCCTCATGTCCACATATATAAACAAATGTTGTTTATAAACTGTCTCGGACATAACTCTGGACACAGGTCTTTGTGTCTACATTCCTGACAATGATAATGTGAAGCCTCATGTCCACATATATAAACAAATGTTGTTTATAAACTGTCTAGGAGATAACTCTGGACACAGGTCTTTGTGTCTACATTCCTGGCAATGATAATGTGAAGCCTCATGTCCACAGATATAAACAAATGTTGTTTATAAACTGTCTAGGACATAACTCTGGACACAGGTCTTTGTGTCTACATTCCTGGCAATGATAATGTGAAGCCTCATGTCCACATATATAAACAAATGTTGTTTATAAACTGTCTCGGACATAACTCTGGACACAGGTCTTTGTGTCTACATTCCTGACAATGATAATGTGAAGCCTCATGTCCACATATATAAACAAATGTTGTTTATAAACTGTCTCGGACATAACTCTGGACACAGGTCTTTGTGTCTACATTCCTGACAATGATAATGTGAAGCCTCATGTCCACATATATAAACAAATGTTGTTTATAAACTGTCTAGGACATAACTCTGGACACAGGTCTTTGTGTCTACATTCCTGGCAATGATAATGTGAAGCCTCATGTCCACATATATAAACAAATGTTGTTTATAAACTGTCTCGGACATAACTCTGGACACAGGTCTTTGTGTCTACATTCCTGACAATGATAATGTGAAGCCTCATGTCCACATATATAAACAAATGTTGTTTATAAACTTTCTAGGAGATAACTCTGGACACAGGTCTTTGTGTCTACATTCCTGGCAATGATAATGTGAAGCCTCATGTCCACAGATATAAACAAATGTTGTTTATAAACTGTCTAGGACATAACTCTGGACACAGGTCTTTGTGTCTACATTCCTGGCAATGATAATGTGAAGCCTCATGTCCACATATATAAACAAATGTTGTTTATAAACTGTCTAGGACATAACTCTGGACACAGGTCTTTGTGTCTACATTCCTGACAATGATAATGTGAAGCCTCATGTCCACATATATAAACAAATGTTGTTTATAAACTGTCTAGGACATAACTCTGGACACAGGTCTTTGTGTCTACATTCCTAGCAATGATAATGTGAAGCCTCATGTCCACAGATATAAACAAATGTTGTTTATAAACTGTCTAGGACATAACTCTGGACACAGGTCTTTGTGTCTACATTCCTGGCAATGATAATGTGAAGCCTCATGTCCACATATATAAACAAATGTTGTTTATAAACTGTCTAGGACATAACTCTGGACACAGGTCTTTGTGTCTACATTCCTGACAATGATAATGTGAAGCCTCATGTCCACATATATAAACAAATGTTGTTTATAAACTGTCCAGGACATAACTCTGGACACAGGTCTTTGTGTCTACATTCCTGACAATGATAATGTGAAGCCTCATGTCCACATATATAAACAAATGTTGTTTATAAACTGTCTCGGACATAACTCTGGACACAGGTCTTTGTGTCTACATTCCTGACAATGATAATGTGAAGCCTCATGTCCACATAGAGAAACAAATGTTGTTTATAAACTGTCTCGGACATAACTCTGGACACAGGTCTTTGTGTCTACATTCCTGACAATGATAATGTGAAGCCTCATGTCCACATATATAAACAAATGTTGTTTATAAACTGTCTAGGACATAACTCTGGACACAGGTCTTTGTGTCTACATTCCTGGCAATGATAATGTGAAGCCTCATGTCCACATATATAAACAAATGTTGTTTATAAACTGTCTAGGACATAACTCTGGACACAGGTCTTTGTGTCTACATTCCTGGCAATGATAATGTGAAGCCTCATGTCCACATATATAAACAAATGTTGTTTATAAACTGTCTAGGACATAACTCTGGACACAGGTCTTTGTGTCTACATTCCTGACAATGATAATGTGAAGCCTCATGTCCACATATATAAACAAATGTTGTTTATAAACTGTCTAGGAGATAACTCTGGACACAGGTCTTTGTGTCTACATTCCTGGCAATGATAATGTGAAGCCTCATGTCCACAGATATAAACAAATGTTGTTTATAAACTGTCTAGGACATAACTCTGGACACAGGTCTTTGTGTCTACATTCCTGGCAATGATAATGTGAAGCCTCATGTCCACATATATAAACAAATGTTGTTTATAAACTGTCTAGGACATAACTCTGGACACAGGTCTTTGTGTCTACATTCCTGACAATGATAATGTGAAGCCTCATGTCCACATATATAAACAAATGTTGTTTATAAACTGTCTCGGACATAACCCTGGACACAGGTCTTTGTGTCTACATTCCTGACAATGATAATGTGAAGCCTCATGTCCACATATATAAACAAATGTTGTTTATAAACTGTCTAGGACATAACTCTGGACACAGGTCTTTGTGTCTACATTCCTGGCAATGATAATGTGAAGCCTCATGTCCACAGATATAAACAAATGTTGTTTATAAACTGTCTAGGACATAACTCTGGACACAGGTCTTTGTGTCTACATTCCTGGCAATGATAATGTGAAGCCTCATGTCCACATATATAAACAAATATTGTTTATAAACTGTCTAGGACATAACTCTGGACACAGGTCTTTGTGTCTACATTCCTGACAATGATAATGTGAAGCCTCATATCCACATATATAAACAAATGTTGTTTATAAACTGTCTAGGAGATAACTCTGGACACAGGTCTTTGTGTCTACATTCCTGGCAATGATAATGTGAAGCCTCATGTCCACAGATATAAACAAATGTTGTTTATAAACTGTCTAGGACATAACTCTGGACACAGGTCTTTGTGTCTACATTCCTGGCAATGATAATGTGAAGCCTCATGTCCACATATATAAACAAATGTTGTTTATAAACTGTCTCGGACATAACTCTGGACACAGGTCTTTGTGTCTACATTCCTGACAATGATAATGTGAAGCCTCATGTCCACATATATAAACAAATGTTGTTTATAAACTGTCTAGGACATAACTCTGGACACAGGTCTTTGTGTCTACATTCCTGGCAATGATAATGTGAAGCCTCATGTCCACAGATATAAACAAATGTTGTTTATAAACTGTCTAGGACATAACTCTGGACACAGGTCTTTGTGTCTACATTCCTGGCAATGATAATGTGAAGCCTCATGTCCACATATATAAACAAATGTTGTTTATAAACTGTCTAGGACATAACTCTGGACACAGGTCTTTGTGTCTACATTCCTGACAATGATAATGTGAAGCCTCATGTCCACATATATAAACAAATGTTGTTTATAAACTGTCTAGGAGATAACTCTGGACACAGGTCTTTGTGTCTACATTCCTGGCAATGATAATGTGAAGCCTCATGTCCACAGATATAAACAAATGTTGTTTATAAACTGTCTAGGACATAACTCTGGACACAGGTCTTTGTGTCTACATTCCTCGCAATGATAATGTGAAGACTCATGTCCACATATATAAACAAATGTTGTTTATAAACTGTCTAGGACATAACTCTGGACACAGGTCTTTGTGTCTACATTCCTGACAATGATAATGTGAAGCCTCATGTCCACATATATAAACAAATGTTGTTTATAAACTGTCTAGGACATAACTCTGGACACAGGTCTTTGTGTCTACATTCCTGGCAATGATAATGTGAAGCCTCGTGTCCACAGATATAAACAAATGTTGTTTATAAACTGTCTAGGACATAACTCTGGACACAGGTCTTTGTGTCTACATTCCTGGCAATGATAATGTGAAGCCTCATGTCCACATATATAAACAAATGTTGTTTATAAACTGTCTAGGACATAACTCTGGACACAGGTCTTTGTGTCTACATTCCTGACAATGATAATGTGAAGCCTCATGTCCACATATATAAACAAATGTTGTTTATAAACTGTCTCGGACATAACTCTGGACACAGGTCTTTGTGTCTACATTCCTGACAATGATAATGTGAAGCCTCATGTCCACATATATAAACAAATGTTGTTTATAAACTGTCTAGGACATAACTCTGGACACAGGTCTTTGTGTCTACATTCCTGGCAATGATAATGTGAAGCCTCATGTCCACAGATAAAAACAAATGTTGTTTATAAACTGTCTAGGACATAACTCTGGACACAGGTCTTTGTGTCTACATTCCTGGCAATGATAATGTGAAGCCTCATGTCCACATATATAAACAAATGTTGTTTATAAACTGTCTCGGACATAACTCTGGACACAGGTCTTTGTGTCTACATTCCTGACAATGATAATGTGAAGCCTCATGTCCACATATATAAACAAATGTTGTTTATAAACTGTCTCGGACATAACTCTGGACACAGGTCTTTGTGTCTACATTCCTGACAATGATAATGTGAAGCCTCATGTCCACATTATAAACAAATGTTGTTTATAAACTGTCTCGGACATAACTCTGGACACAGGTGTTTGTGTCTACATTCCTGACAATGATAATGTGAAGCCTCATGTCCACATACATAAACAAATGTTGTTTATAAACTGTCTCGGACATAACTCTGGACACAGGTCTTTGTGTCTACATTCCTGACAATGATAATGTGAAGCCTCATGTCCACATATATAAACAAATGTTGTTTATAAACTGTCCAGGACATAACTCTGGACACAGGTCTTTGTGTCTACATTCCTGACAATGATAATGTGAAGCCTCATGTCCACAGATATAAACAAATGTTGTTTATAAACTGTCCAGGACATAACTCTGGACACAGGTCTTTGTGTCTACACTCCTGGCAATGATAATGTGAAGCCTCATGTCCACAGATATAAACAAATGTTGTTTATAAACTGTCTAGGACATAACTCTGGACACAGGTCTTTGTGTCTACATTCCTGGCAATGATAATGTGAAGCCTCATGTCCACATATATAAACAAATGTTGTTTATAAACTGTCTCGGACATAACTCTGGACACAGGTCTTTGTGTCTACATTCCTGATAATGATAATGTGAAGCCTCATGTCCACATATATAAACAAATGTTGTTTATAAACTGTCTCGGACATAACTCTGGACACAGGTCTTTGTGTCTACATTCCTGACAATGATAATGTGAAGCCTCATGTCCACATATATAAACAAATGTTGTTTATAAACTGTCTCGGACATAACTCTGGACACAGGTCTTTGTGTCTACATTCCTGACAATGATAATGTGAAGCCTCATGTCCACATATATAAACAAATGTTGTTTATAAACTGTCTCGGACATAACTCTGGACACAGGTCTTTGTGTCTACATTCCTGGCAATGATAATGTGAAGCCTCATGTCCACATATATAAACAAATGTTGTTTATAAACTGTCTAGGACATAACTCTGGAGACAGGTCTTTGTGTCTACATTCCTGACAATGATAATGTGAAGCCTCATGTCCACATATATAAACAAATGTTGTTTATAAACTGTCTAGGACATAACTCTGGACACAGGCCTTTGTGTCTACATTCCTGACAATGATAATGTGAAGCCTCATGTCCACATATATAAACAAATGTTGTTTATAAACTGTCTCGGACATAACTCTGGACACAGGTCTTTGTGTCTACATTCCTGGCAGTGATAATGTGAAGCCTCATGTCCACATATATAAACAAATGTTGTTTGTAAACTGTCTCGGACATAACTCTGGACACAGGTCTTTGTGTCGACATTCCTGACAATGATAATGTGAAGCCTCATGTCCACATATATAAACAAATGTTGTTTATAAACTGTCTCGGACATAACTCTGGACACAGGTCTTTGTGTCTACATTCCTGACAATGATAATGTGAAGCCTCATGTCCACATATATAAACAAATGTTGTTTATAAACTGTCTCGGACATAACTCTGGACACAGGTCTTTGTGTCTACATTCCTGACAATGATAATGTGAAGCCTCATGTCCACATATATAAACAAATGTTGTTTATAAACTGTCTCGGACATAACTCTGGACACAGGTCTTTGTGTCTACATTCCTGGCAATGATAATGTGAAGCCTCATGTCCACATATATAAACAAATGTTGTTTATAAACTGTCTCGGACATAACTCTGGACACAGGTCTTTGTGTCTACATTCCTGACAATGATAATGTGAAGCCTCATGTCCACATATATAAACAAATGTTGTTTATAAACTGTCTAGGAGATAACTCTGGACACAGGTCTTTGTGTCTACATTCCTGACAATGATAATGTGAAGCCTCATGTCCACATATATAAACAAATGTTGTTTATAAACTGTCTAGGACATAACTCTGCACACAGGTCTTTGTGTCTACATTCCTGACAATGATAATGTGAAGCCTCATGTCCTCATATATAAACAAATGTTGTTTATAAACTGTCCAGGACATAACTCTGGACACAGGTCTTTGTGTCTACATTCCTGGCAATGATAATGTGAAGCCTCATGTCCACATATATAAACAAATGTTGTTTATAAACTGTCTCAGACATAACTCTGGACACAGGTCTTTGTGTCTACATTCCTGACAATGATAATGTGAAGCCTCATGTCCACATATATAAACAAATGTTGTTTATAAACTGTCTAGGACATACCTCTGGACACAGGTCTTTGTGTCTACATTCCTGGCAATGATAATGTGAAGCCTCATGTCCATATATATAAACAAATGTTGTTTATAAACTGTCTCGGACATAACTCTGGACACAGGTCTTTGTGCCTGCATTCCTGGCAATGATAATGTGAAGCCTCATGTCCACATATATAAACAAATGTTGTTTATAAACTGTCTCAGACATAACTCTGGACACAGGTCTTTGTGTCTACATTCCTGACAATGATAATGTGAAGCCTCATGTCCATATATATAAACAAATGTTGTTTATAAACTGTCTCGGACATAACTCTGGACACAGGTCTTTGTGCCTGCATTCCTGGCAATGATAATGTGAAGCCTCATGTCCACATATATAAACAAATGTTGTTTATAAACTGTCTCAGACATAACTCTGGACACAGGTCTTTGTGTCTACATTCCTGGCAATGATAATGTGAAGCCTCATGTCCATATATATAAACAAATGTTGTTTATAAACTGTCTCGGACATAACTCTGGACACAGGTCTTTGTGTCTACATTCCTGACAATGATAATGTGAAGCCTCATGTCCACATATATAAACAAATGTTGTTTATAAACTGTCTAGGACATAACTCTGGACACAGGTCTTTGTGTCTACATTCCTGACAATGATAATGTGAAGCCTCATGTCCACATATATAAACAAATGTTGTTTATAAACTGTCTAGGAGATAACTCTGGACACAGGTCTTTGTGTCTACATTCCTGACAATGATAATGTGAAGCCTCATGTCCACATATATAAACAAATGTTGTTTATAAACTGTCTCGGACATAACTCTGGACACAGGTCTTTGTGTCTACATTCCTGACAATGATAATGTGAAGCCTCATGTCCACATATATAAACAAATGTTGTTTATAAACTGTCTCGGACATAACTCTGGACACAGGTCTTTGTGTCTACATTCCTGACAATGATAATGTGAAGCCTCATGTCCACATATATAAACAAATGTTGTTTATAAACTGTCCAGGACATAACTCTGGACACAGGTCTTTGTGTCTACATTCCTGGCAATGATAATGTGAATCCTCATGTCCACATATATAAACAAATGTTGTTTATAAACTGTCTCGGACATAACTCTGGACACAGGTCTTTGTGCCTACATTCCTGGCAATGATAATGTGAAGCCTCATGTCCACATATATAAACAAATGTTGCTTATAAACTGTCTAGGACATAACTCTGGACACAGGTCTTTGTGTCTACATTCCTGGCAATGACAATGTGAAGCCTCATGTCCACATATATAAACAAATGTTGTTTATGAACTGTCTCGGACATAACTCTGGACACAGGTCTTTGTGTCTACATTCCTGGCAATGATAATGTGAAGCCTCATGTCCACATATATAAACAAATGTTGTTTATAAACTGTCTAGGACATAACTCTGGACACAGGTCTTTGTGTCTACATTCCTGACAATGATAATGTGAAGCCTCATGTCCACATATATAAACAAATGTTGTTTATAAACTCTCTCGGACATAACTCTGGACACAGGTCTTTGTGTCTACATTCCTGGCAATGATAATGTGAAGCCTCATGTCCACATATATAAACAAATGTTGTTTATAAACTGTCTCGGACATAACTCTGGACACAGGTCTTTGTGTCTACATTCCTGACAATGATAATGTGAAGCCTCATGTCCACATATATAATCAAATGTTGTTTATAAACTGTCTAGGACATAACTCTGGACACAGGTCTTTGTGTCTACATTCCTGACAATGATAATGTGAAGCCTCATGTCCACATATATAAACAAATGTTGTTTATAAACTGTCTCGGACATAACTCTGGACACAGGTCTTTGTGTCTACATTCCTGACAATGATAATGTGAAGCCTCATGTCCACATATATAAACAAATGTTGTTTATAAACTGTCTAGGACATAACTCTGGACACAGGTCTTTGTGTCTACATTCCTGGCAATGATAATGTGAAGCCTCATGTCCACATATATAAACAAATGTTGTTTATAAACTGTCTAGGACATAACTCTGGACACAGGTCTTTGTGTCTACATTCCTGGCAATGATAATGTGAAGCCTCATGTCCACATATATAAACAAATGTTGTTTATAAACTGTCCAGGACATAACTCTGGACACAGGTCTTTGTGTCTACATTCCTGACAATGATAATGTGAAGCCTCATGTCCACATATATAAACAAATGTTGTTTATAAACTGTCTAGGACATAACTCTGGACACAGGTCTTTGTGTCTACATTCCTGGCAATGATAATGTGAAGCCTCATGTCCACATATATAAACAAATGTTGTTTATAAACTGTCTAGGACATAACTCTGGACACAGGTCTTTGTGTCTACATTCCTGACAATGATAATGTGAAGCCTCATGTCCACATATATAAACAAATGTTGTTTATAAACTGTCTGGGACATAACTCTGGACACAGGTCTTTGTGTCTACATTCCTGGCAATGATAATGTGAAGCCTCATGTCCACATATATAAACAAATGTTGTTTATAAACTGTCTAGGACATAACTCTGGACACAGGTCTTTGTGTCTACATTCCTGACAATGATAATGTGAAGCCTCATGTCCACATATATAAACAAATGTTGTTTATAAACTGTCTAGGACATAACTCTGGACACAGGTCTTTGTGTCTACATTCCTGGCAATGATAATGTGAAGCCTCATGTCCACATATATAAACAAATGTTGTTTATAAACTGTCTAGGACATAACTCTGGACACAGGTCTTTGTGTCTACATTCCTGACAATGATAATGTGAAGCCTCATGTCCACATATATAAACAAATGTTGTTTATAAACTGTCCAGGACATATCTCTGGACACAGGTCTTTGTGTCTACATTCCTGGCAATGATAATGTGAAGCCTCATGTCCACATATATAAACAAATGTTGTTTATAAACTGTCTCGGACATAACTCTGGACACAGGTCTTTGTGTCTATATTCCTGGCAATGATAATGTGAAGCCTCATGTCCACATATATAAACAAATGTTGTTTATAAACTGTCCAGGACATAACTCTGGACACAGGTCTTTGTGTCCACATTCCTTGCAATGATAATGTGAAGCCTCATGTCCACATATATAAACAAATGTTGTTTATAAACTGTCTAGGACATAACTCTGGACACAGGTCTTTGTGTCTACATTCCTGGCAATGATAATGTGAAGCCTCATGTCCACATATATAAACAAATGTTGTTTATAAACTGTCTAGGACATAACTCTGGACACAGGTCTTTGTGTCTACATTCCTGACAATGATAATGTGAAGCCTCATGTCCACATATATAAACAAATGTTGTTTATAAACTGTCTAGGACATAACTCTGGACACAGGTCTTTGTGTCTACATTCCTGGCAATGATAATGTGAAGCCTCATGTCCACATATATAAACAAATGTTGTTTATAAACTGTCTAGGACATAACTCTGGACACAGGTCTTTGTGTCTACATTCCTGACAATGATAATGTGAAGCCTCATGTCCACATATATAAACAAATGTTGTTTATAAACTGTCTCGGACATAACTCTGGACACAGGTCTTTGTGTCTACATTCCTGACAATGATAATGTGAAGCCTCATGTCCACATATATAAACAAATGTTGTTTATAAACTGTCTAGGACATAACTCTGGACACAGGTCTTTGTGTCTACATTCCTGACAATGATAATGTGAAGCCTCATGTCCACATATATAAACAAATGTTGTTTATAAACTGTCTAGGACATAACTCTGGACACAGGTCTTTGTGTCTACATTCCTGGCAATGATAATGTGAAGCCTCATGTCCACATATATAAACAAATGTTGTTTATAAACTGTCTAGGACATAACTCTGGACACAGGTCTTTGTGTCTACATTCCTGGCAATGATAATGTGAAGCCTCATGTCCACATATATAAACAAATGTTGTTTATAAACTGTCTAGGACATAACTCTGGACACAGGTCTTTGTGTCTACATTCCTGACAATGATAATGTGAAGCCTCATGTCCACATATATAAACAAATGTTGTTTATAAACTGTCTAGGACATAACTCTGGACACAGGTCTTTGTGTCTACATTCCTGGCAATGATAATGTGAAGCCTCATGTCCACATATATAAACAAATGTTGTTTATAAACTGTCTAGGACATAACTCTGGACACAGGTCTTTGTGTCTACATTCCTGACAATGATAATGTGAAGCCTCATGTCCACATATATAAACAAATGTTGTTTATAAACTGTCCAGGACATATCTCTGGACACAGGTCTTTGTGTCTACATTCCTGGCAATGATAATGTGAAGCCTCATGTCCACATATATAAACAAATGTTGTTTATAAACTGTCTCGGACATAACTCTGGACACAGGTCTTTGTGTCTATATTCCTGGCAATGATAATGTGAAGCCTCATGTCCACATATATAAACAAATGTTGTTTATAAACTGTCCAGGACATAACTCTGGACACAGGTCTTTGTGTCCACATTCCTGGCAATGATAATGTGAAGCCTCATGTCCACATATATAAACAAATGTTGTTTATAAACTGTCTAGGACATAACTCTGGACACAGGTCTTTGTGTCTACATTCCTGGCAATGATAATGTGAAGCCTCATGTCCACATATATAAACAAATGTTGTTTATAAACTGTCTAGGACATAACTCTGGACACAGGTCTTTGTGTCTACATTCCTGACAATGATAATGTGAAGCCTCATGTCCACATATATAAACAAATGTTGTTTATAAACTGTCTAGGACATAACTCTGGACACAGGTCTTTGTGTCTACATTCCTGACAATGATAATGTGAAGCCTCATGTCCACATATATAAACAAATGTTGTTTATAAACTGTCTAGGACATAACTCTGGACACAGGTCTTTGTGTCTACATTCCTGACAATGATAATGTGAAGCCTCATGTCCACATATATAAACAAATGTTGTTTATAAACTGTCTAGGACATAACTCTGGACACAGGTCTTTGTGTCTACATTCCTGACAATGATAATGTGAAGCCTCATGTCCACATATATAAACAAATGTTGTTTATAAACTGTCTAGGACATAACTCTGGACACAGGTCTTTGTGTCTACATTCCTGACAATGATAATGTGAAGCCTCATGTCCACATATATAAACAAATGTTGTTTATAAACTGTCTAGGACATAACTCTGGACACAGGTCTTTGTGTCTACATTCCTGGCAATGATAATGTGAAGCCTCATGTCCACATATATAAACAAATGTTGTTTATAAACTGTCTCGGACATAACTCTGGACACAGGTCTTTGTGTCTACATTCCTGACAATGATAATGTGAAGCCTCATGTCCACATATATAAACAAATGTTGTTTATAAACTGTCTAGGACATAACTCTGGACACAGGTCTTTGTGTCTACATTCCTGGCAATGATAATGTGAAGCCTCATGTCCACATATATAAACAAATGTAGTTTATAAACTGTCTAGGACATAACTCTGGACACAGGTCTTTGTGTCTACATTCCTGACAATGATAATGTGAAGCCTCATGTCCACATATATAAACAAATGTTGTTTATAAACTGTCTAGGACATAACTCTGGACACAGGTCTTTGTGTCTACATTACTGACAATGATAATGTGAAGCCTCATGTCCACATATATAAACAAATGTTGTTTATAAACTGTCTAGGACATAACTCTGGACACAGGTCTTTGTGTCTACATTCCTGACAATGATAATGTGAAGCCTCATGTCCACATATATAAACAAATGTTGTTTATAAACATGTCTAGGACATAACTCTGGACACAGGTCTTTGTGTCTACATTCCTGACAATGATAATGTGAAGCCTCATGTCCACATATATAAACAAATGTTGTTTATAAACTGTCTAGGACATAACTCTGGACACAGGTCTTTGTGTCTACATTCCTGGCAATGATAATGTGAAGCCTCATGTCCACATATATAAACAAATGTTGTTTATAAACTGTCTAGGACATAACTCTGGACACAGGTCTTTGTGTCTACATTCCTGGCAATGATAATGTGAAGCCTCATGTCCACATATATAAACAAATGTTGTTTATAAACTGTTTCGGACATAACTCTGGACACAGGTCTTTGTGTCTACATTCCTGGCAATGATAATGTGAAGCCTCATGTCCACATATATAAACAAATGTTGTTTATAAACTGTCTAGGACATAACTCTGGACACAGGTCTTTGTGTCTACATTCCTGGCAATGATAATGTGAAGCCTCATGTCCACATATATAAACAAATGTTGTTTATAAACTGTCTAGGACATAACTCTGGACACAGGTCTTTGTGTCTACATTCCTGGCAATGATAATGTGAAGCCTCATTTCCACATATATAAACAAATGTTGTTTATAAACTGTCTAGGACATAACTCTGGACACAGGTCTTTGTGTCTACATTCCTGGCAATGATAATGTGAAGCCTCATGTCCACATATATAAACAAATGTTGTTTATAAACTGTCTGGGACATAACTCTGGACAGAGGTCTTTGTGTCTACATTCCTGGCAATGATAATGTGAAGCCTCATGTCCACATATATAAACAAATGTTGTTTATAAACTGTCTAGGAGATAACTCAGGACACAGGTATTTGTGTCTACATTCCTGGCAATGATAATGTGAAGCCTCATGTCCACATATATAAACAAATGTTGTTTATAAACTGTCTAGGACATAACTCTGGACACAGGTCTTTGTGTCTACATTCCTGGCAATGATAATGTGAAGCCTCATGTCCACATATATAAACAAATGTTGTTTATAAACTGTCTAGGACATAACTCTGGACACAGGTCTTTGTGTATACATTCCTGGCAATGATAATGTGAACCCTCATGTCCACATATATAAACAAATGTTGTTTATAAACTGTCTAGGACATAACTCTGGACACAGGTCTTTGTGTCTACATTCCTGACAATGATAATGTGAAGCCTCATGTCCACATATATAAACAAATGTTGTTCATAAACTGTCTAGGACATAACTCTGGACACAGGTCTTTGTGTCTACATTCCTGGCAATGATAATGTGAAGCCTCATGTCCACATATATAAACAAATGTTGTTTATAAACTGTCTCGGACAGAACTCTGGACACAGGTCTTTGTGTCTACATTCCTGACAATGATAATGTGAAGCCTCATGTCCACATATATAAACAAATGTTGTTTATAAACTGTCTAGGACATAACTCTGGACACAGGTCTTTGTGTCTACATTCCTGACAATGATAATGTGAAGCCTCATGTCCACATATATAAACAAATGTTGTTTATAAACTGTCTAGGACATAACTCTGGACACAGGTCTTTGTGTCTACATTCCTGACAATGATAATGTGAAGCCTCAAGTCCACATATATAAACAAATGTTGTTTATAAACTGTCTAGGACATAACTCTGGACACAGGTCTTTGTGTCTACATTCCTGACAATGATAATGTGAAGACTCATGTCCTCATATATAAACAAATGTTGTTTATAAACTGTCTCGGACATAACTCTGGACACAGGTCTTTGTGTCTACATTCCTGGCAATGATAATGTGAAGCCTCATGTCCACATATATAAACAAATGTTGTTTATAAACTGTCTCGGACATAACTCTGGACACAGGTCTTTGTGTCTCCATTCCTGACAATGATAATGTGAAGCCTCATGTCCACATATATAAACAAATGTTGTTTATAAACTGTCTCGGACATAACTCTGGACACAGGTCTTTGTGTCTACATTCCTGGCAATGATAATGTGAAGCCTCATGTCCACATATATAAACAAATGTTGTTTATAAACTGTCTCGGACATAACTCTGGACACAGGTCTTTGTGTCTACATTCCTGGCAATGATAATGTGAAGCCTCATGTCCACATATATAAACAAATATTGTTTATAAACTGTCTAGGACATAACTCTGGACACAGGTCTTTGTGTCTACATTCCTGACAATGATAATGTGAAGCCTCATGTCCACATATATAAACAAATGTTGTTTATAAACTGTCTGGGACATAACTCTGGGCACAGGTCTTTGTGTCTACATTCCTGGCAATGATAATGTGAAGCCTCATGTCCACATATATAAACAAATGTTGTTTATAAACTGTCTAGGACATAACTCTGGACACAGGTCTTTGTGTCTACATTCCTGACAATGATAATGTGAAGCCTCATGTCCACATATATAAACAAATGTTGTTTATAAACTGTCTAGGACATAACTCTGGACACAGGTCTTTGTGTCTACATTCCTGGCAATGATAATGTGAAGCCTCATGTCCACATATATAAACAAATGTTGTTTATAAACTGTCTAGGACATAACTCTGGACACAGGTCTTTGTGTCTACATTCCTGACAATGATAATGTGAAGCCTCATGTCCACATATATAAACAAATGTTGTTTATAAACTGTCCAGGACATATCTCTGGACACAGGTCTTTGTGTCTACATTCCTGGCAATGATAATGTGAAGCCTCATGTCCACATATATAAACAAATGTTGTTTATAAACTGTCTCGGACATAACTCTGGACACAGGTCTTTGTGTCTATATTCCTGGCAATGATAATGTGAAGCCTCATGTCCACATATATAAACAAATGTTGTTTATAAACTGTCCAGGACATAACTCTGGACACAGGTCTTTGTGTCCACATTCCTGGCAATGATAATGTGAAGCCTCATGTCCACATATATAAACAAATGTTGTTTATAAACTGTCTAGGACATAACTCTGGACACAGGTCTTTGTGTCTACATTCCTGGCAATGATAATGTGAAGCCTCATGTCCACATATATAAACAAATGTTGTTTATAAACTGTCTAGGACATAACTCTGGACACAGGTCTTTGTGTCTACATTCCTGGCAATGATAATGTGAAGCCTCATGTCCACATATATAAACAAATGTTGTTTATAAACTGTCTAGGACATAACTCTGGACACAGGTCTTTGTGTCTACATTCCTGACAATGATAATGTGAAGCCTCATGTCCACATATATAAACAAATGTTGTTTATAAACTGTCTAGGACATAACTCTGGACACAGGTCTTTGTGTCTACATTCCTGACAATGATAATGTGAAGCCTCATGTCCACATATATAAACAAATGTTGTTTATAAACTGTCTAGGACATAACTCTGGACACAGGTCTTTGTGTCTACATTCCTGACAATGATAATGTGAAGCCTCATGTCCACATATATAAACAAATGTTGTTTATAAACTGTCTAGGACATAACTCTGGACACAGGTCTTTGTGTCTACATTCCTGACAATGATAATGTGAAGCCTCATGTCCACATATATAAACAAATGTTGTTTATAAACTGTCTAGGACATAACTCTGGACACAGGTCTTTGTGTCTACATTCCTGACAATGATAATGTGAAGCCTCATGTCCACATATATAAACAAATGTTGTTTATAAACTGTCTAGGACATAACTCTGGACACAGGTCTTTGTGTCTACATTCCTGGCAATGATAATGTGAAGCCTCATGTCCACATATATAAACAAATGTTGTTTATAAACTGTCTCGGACATAACTCTGGACACAGGTCTTTGTGTCTACATTCCTGACAATGATAATGTGAAGCCTCATGTCCACATATATAAACAAATGTTGTTTATAAACTGTCTAGGACATAACTCTGGACACAGGTCTTTGTGTCTACATTCCTGGCAATGATAATGTGAAGCCTCATGTCCACATATATAAACAAATGTTGTTTATAAACTGTCTAGGACATAACTCTGGACACAGGTCTTTGTGTCTACATTCCTGACAATGATAATGTGAAGCCTCATGTCCACATATATAAACAAATGTTGTTTATAAACTGTCTAGGACATAACTCTGGACACAGGTCTTTGTGTCTACATTCCTGACAATGATAATGTGAAGCCTCATGTCCACATATATAAACAAATGTTGTTTATAAACTGTCTAGGACATAACTCTGGACACAGGTCTTTGTGTCTACATTCCTGACAATGATAATGTGAAGCCTCATGTCCACATATATAAACAAATGTTGTTTATAAACATGTCTAGGACATAACTCTGGACACAGGTCTTTGTGTCTACATTCCTGACAATGATAATGTGAAGCCTCATGTCCACATATATAAACAAATGTTGTTTATAAACTGTCTAGGACATAACTCTGGACACAGGTCTTTGTGTCTACATTCCTGGCAATGATAATGTGAAGCCTCATGTCCACATATATAAACAAATGTTGTTTATAAACTGTCTAGGACATAACTCTGGACACAGGTCTTTGTGTCTACATTCCTGGCAATGATAATGTGAAGCCTCATGTCCACATATATAAACAAATGTTGTTTATAAACTGTCTCGGACATAACTCTGGACACAGGTCTTTGTGTCTACATTCCTGGCAATGATAATGTGAAGCCTCATGTCCACATATATAAACAAATGTTGTTTATAAACTGTTTCGGACATAACTCTGGACACAGGTCTTTGTGTCTACATTCCTGGCAATGATAATGTGAAGCCTCATGTCCACATATATAAACAAATGTTGTTTATAAACTGTCTAGGACATAACTCTGGACACAGGTCTTTGTGTCTACATTCCTGGCAATGATAATGTGAAGCCTCATGTCCACATATATAAACAAATGTTGTTTATAAACTGTCTAGGACATAACTCTGGACACAGGTCTTTGTGTCTACATTCCTGGCAATGATAATGTGAAGCCTCATTTCCACATATATAAACAAATGTTGTTTATAAACTGTCTAGGACATAACTCTGGACACAGGTCTTTGTGTCTACATTCCTGGCAATGATAATGTGAAGCCTCATGTCCACATATATAAACAAATGTTGTTTATAAACTGTCTAGGACATAACTCTGGACAGAGGTCTTTGTGTCTACATTCCTGGCAATGATAATGTGAAGCCTCATGTCCACATATATAAACAAATGTTGTTTATAAACTGTCAAGGAGATAACTCAGGACACAGGTATTTGTGTCTACATTCCTGGCAATGATAATGTGAAGCCTCATGTCCACATATATAAACAAATGTTGTTTATAAACTGTCTAGGACATAACTCTGGACACAGGTCTTTGTGTCTACATTCCTGACAATGATAATGTGAATCCTCATGTCCACATATTTAAACAATTGTTGTTTATAAACTGTCTCGGACATAACTCTGGACACAGGTCTTTGTGTCTACATTCCTGACAATGATAATGTGAAGCCTCATGTCCTCATATATAAACAAATGTTGTTTATAAACTGTCTCGGACATAACTCTGGACACAGGTCTTTGTGTCTACATTCCTGACAATGATAATGTGAAGCCTCATGTCCACATATATAAACAAATGTTGTTTATAAACTGTCTCGGACATAACTCTGGACACAGGTCTTTGTGTCTACATTCCTGACAATGATAATGTGAAGCCTCATGTCCACATATATAAACAAATGTTGTTTATAAACTGTCTAGGACATAACTCTGGACACAGGTCTTTGTGTCTACATTCCTGACAATGATAATGTGAAGCCTCATGTCCACATATATAAACAAATGTTGTTTATAAACTGTCCAGGACATAACTCTGGACACAGGTCTTTGTGTCTACATTCCTGGCAATGATAATGTGAAGCCTCATGTCCACATATATAAGCAAATGTTGTTTATAAACTGTCTAGGACATAACTCTGGACACAAGTCTTTGTGTCGACATTCCTGACAATGATAATGTGAAGCCTCATGTCCACATATATAAACAAATGTTGTTTATAAACTGTCCAGGACATAACTCTGGACACAGGTCTTTGTGTCTACATTCCTGGCAATGATAATGTGAAGCCTCATGTCCACATATATAAACAAATGTTGTTTATAAACTGTCCAGGACATAACTCTGGACACAGGTCTTTGTGTCCACATTCCTGGCAATGATAATGTGAAGCCTCATGTCCACATATATAAACAAATGTTGTTTATAAACTGTCTAGGACATAACTCTGGACACAGGTCTTTGTGTCTACATTCCTGGCAATGATAATGTGAAGCCTCATGTCCACATATATAAACAAATGTTGTTTATAAACTGTCTAGGACATAACTCTGGACACAGGTCTTTGTGTCTACATTCCTGACAATGATAATGTGAAGCCTCATGTCCACATATATAAACAAATGTTGTTTATAAACTGTCTAGGACATAACTCTGGACACAGGTCTTTGTGTCTACATTCCTGACAATGATAATGTGAAGCCTCATGTCCACATATATAAACAAATGTTGTTTATAAACTGTCCAGGACATAACTCTGGACACAGGTCTTTGTGTCTACATTCCTGACAATGATAATGTGAAGCCTCATGTCCACATATATAAACAAATGTTGTTTATAAACTGTCTAGGACATAACTCTGGACACAGGTCTTTGTGTCTACATTCCTGACAATGATAATGTGAAGCCTCATGTCCACATATATAAACAAATGTTGTTTATAAACTGTCCAGGACATAACTCTGGACACAGGTCTTTGTGTCTACATTCCTGGCAATGATAATGTGAAGCCTCATGTCCACATATATAAGCAAATGTTGTTTATAAACTGTCTAGGACATAACTCCGGACACAAGTCTTTGTGTCGACATTCCTGACAATGATAATGTGAAGCCTCATGTCCACATATATAAACAAATGTTGTTTATAAACTGTCCAGGACATAACTCTGGACACAGGTCTTTGTGTCTACATTCCTGGCAATGATAATGTGAAGCCTCATGTCCACATATATAAACAAATGTTGTTTATAAACTGTCCAGGACATAACTCTGGACACAGGTCTTTGTGTCCACATTCCTGGCAATGATAATGTGAAGCCTCATGTCCACATATATAAACAAATGTTGTTTATAAACTGTCTAGGACATAACTCTGGACACAGGTCTTTGTGTCTACATTCCTGGCAATGATAATGTGAAGCCTCATGTCCACATATATAAACAAATGTTGTTTATAAACTGTCTAGGACATAACTCTGGACACAGGTCTTTGTGTCTACATTCCTGACAATGATAATGTGAAGCCTCATGTCCACATATATAAACAAATGTTGTTTATAAACTGTCTAGGACATAACTCTGGACACAGGTCTTTGTGTCTACATTCCTGACAATGATAATGTGAAGCCTCATGTCCACATATATAAACAAATGTTGTTTATAAACTGTCCAGGACATAACTCTGGACACAGGTCTTTGTGTCTACATTCCTGACAATGATAATGTGAAGCCTCATGTCCACATATATAAACAAATGTTGTTTATAAACTGTCTCGGACATAACTCTGGACACAGGTCTTTGTGTCTACATTCCTGGCAATGATAATGTGAAGCCTCATGTCCACATATATAAACAAATGTTGTTTATAAACTGTCTAGGACATAACTCTGGACACAGGTCTTTGTGTCTACATTCCTGACAATGATAATGTGAAGCCTCATGTCCACATATATAAACAAATGTTGTTTATAAACTGTCTAGGACATAACTATGGACACAGGTCTTTGTGTCTACATTCCTGACAATGATAATGTGAAGCCTCATGTCCACATATATAAACAAATGTTGTTTATAAACTGTCTAGGACATAACTCTGGACACAGGTCTTTGTGTCTACATTCCTGACAATGATAATGTGAAGCCTCATGTCCACATATATAAACAAATGTTGTTTATAAACTGTCTAGGACATAACTCTGGACACAGGTCTTTGTGTCTACATTCCTGGCAATGATAATGTGAAGCCTCATGTCCACATATATAAACAAATGTTGTTTATAAACTGTCTAGGACATAACTCAGGACACAGGTCTTTGTGTCTACATTCCTGGCAATGATAATGTGAATCCTCATGTCCACATATATAAACAAATGTTGTTTATAAACTGTCTCGGACATAACTCTGGACACAGGTCTTTGTGTCTACATTCCTGGCAATGATAATGTGAAGCCTCATGTCCACATATATAAACAAATGTTGTTTATAAACTGTCTCGGACATAACTCTGGACACAGGTCTTTGTGTCTACATTCCTGGCAATGATAATGTGAAGCCTCATGTCCACATATATAAACAAATGTTGTTTATAAACTGTCTAGGACATAACTCTGGACACAGGTCTTTGTGTTTACATTCCTGGCAATGATAATGTGAAGCCTCATGTCCACATATATAAACAAATGTTGTTTATAAACTGTCTAGGACATAACTCTGGACACAGGTCTTTGTGTCTACATTCCTGGCAATGATAATGTGAAGCCTCATTTCCACATATATAAACAAATGTTGTTTATAAACTGTCTAGGACATAACTCTGGACACAGGTCTTTGTGTCTACATTCCTGGCAATGATAATGTGAAGCCTCATGTCCACATATATAAACAAATGTTGTTTATAAACTGTCTAGGACATAACTCTGGACAGAGGTCTTTGTGTCTACATTCCTGGCAATGATAATGTGAAGCCTCATGTCCACATATATAAACAAATGTTGTTTATAAACTGTCTAGGAGATAACTCAGGACACAGGTATTTGTGTCTACATTCCTGGCAATGATAATGTGAAGCCTCATGTCCACATATATAAACAAATGTTGTTTATAAACTGTCTAGGACATAACTCTGGACACAGGTCTTTGTGTCTACATTCCTGACAATGATAATGTGAAGCCTCATGTCCACATATTTAAACAATTGTTGTTTATAAACTGTCTCGGACATAACTCTGGACACAGGTCTTTGTGTCTACATTCCTCACAATGATAATGTGAAGCCTCATGTCCTCATATATAAACAAATGTTGTTTATAAACTGTCTCGGACATAACTCTGGACACAGGTCTTTGTGTCTACATTCCTGACAATGATAATGTGAAGCCTCATGTCCACATATATAAACAAATGTTGTTTATAAACTGTCTCGGACATAACTCTGGACACAGGTCTTTGTGTCTACATTCCTGACAATGATAATGTGAAGCCTCATGTCCACATATATAAACAAATGTTGTTTATAAACTGTCTAGGACATAACTCTGGACACAGGTCTTTGTGTCTACATTCCTGACAATGATAATGTGAAGCCTCATGTCCACATATATAAACAAATGTTGTTTATAAACTGTCCAGGACATAACTCTGGACACAGGTCTTTGTGTCTACATTCCTGGCAATGATAATGTGAAGCCTCATGTCCACATATATAAACAAATGTTGTTTATAAACTGTGCAGGACATAACTCTGGACACAGGTCTTTGTGTCTACATTCCTGGCAATGATAATGTGAAGCCTCATGTCCACATATATAAACAAATGTTGTTTATAAACTGTCTCGGACATAACTCTGGACAGAGGTCTTTGTGTCTACATTCCTGACAATGATAATGTGAAGCCTCATGTCCACATATATAAACAAATGTTATTTATAAACTGTCTAGGACATAACTCTGGACACAGGTCTTTGTGTCTACATTCCTGGCAATGATAATGTGAAGCCTCATGTCCACATATATAAACAAATGTTGTTTATAAACTGTCTCGGACATAACTCTGGACACAGGTCTTTGTGTCTACATTCCTGACAATGATAATGTGAAGCCTCATGTCCACATATATCAACAAATGTTGTTTATAAACTGTCTAGGACATAACTCTGGACACAGGTCTTTGTGTCTGCATTCCTGACAATGATAATGTGAAGCCTCATGTCCACATATATAAACAAATGTTGTTTATAAACTGTCTAGGACATAACTATGGACACAGGTCTTTGTGTCTACATTCCTGACAATGATAATGTGAAGCCTCATGTCCACATATATAAACAAATGTTGTTTATAAACTGTCTAGGACATAACTCTGGACACAGGTCTTTGTGTCTACATTCCTGACAATGATAATGTGAAGCCTCATGTCCACATATATAAACAAATGTTGTTTATAAACTGTCTAGGACATAACTCTGGACACAGGTCTTTGTGTCTACATTCCTGGCAATGATAATGTGAAGCCTCATGTCCACATATATAAACAAATGTTGTTTATAAACTGTCTAGGACATAACTCAGGACACAGGTCTTTGTGTCTACATTCCTGGCAATGATAATGTGAATCCTCATGTCCACATATATAAACAAATGTTGTTTATAAACTGTCTCGGACATAACTCTGGACACAGGTCTTTGTGTCTACATTCCTGGCAATGATAATGTGAAGCCTCATGTCCACATATATAAACAAATGTTGTTTATAAACTGTCTCGGACATAACTCTGGACACAGGTCTTTGTGTCTACATTCCTGGCAATGATAATGTGAAGCCTCATGTCCACATATATAAACAAATGTTGTTTATAAACTGTCTAGGACATAACTCTGGACACAGGTCTTTGTGTTTACATTCCTGGCAATGATAATGTGAAGCCTCATGTCCACATATATAAACAAATGTTGTTTATAAACTGTCTAGGACATAACTCTGGACACAGGTCTTTGTGTCTACATTCCTGGCAATGATAATGTGAAGCCTCATTTCCACATATATAAACAAATGTTGTTTATAAACTGTCTAGGACATAACTCTGGACACAGGTCTTTGTGTCTACATTCCTGGCAATGATAATGTGAAGCCTCATGTCCACATATATAAACAAATGTTGTTTATAAACTGTCTAGGACATAACTCTGGACAGAGGTCTTTGTGTCTACATTCCTGGCAATGATAATGTGAAGCCTCATGTCCACATATATAAACAAATGTTGTTTATAAACTGTCTAGGAGATAACTCAGGACACAGGTATTTGTGTCTACATTCCTGGCAATGATAATGTGAAGCCTCATGTCCACATATATAAACAAATGTTGTTTATAAACTGTCTAGGACATAACTCTGGACACAGGTCTTTGTGTCTACATTCCTGACAATGATAATGTGAAGCCTCATGTCCACATATTTAAACAATTGTTGTTTATAAACTGTCTCGGACATAACTCTGGACACAGGTCTTTGTGTCTACATTCCTCACAATGATAATGTGAAGCCTCATGTCCTCATATATAAACAAATGTTGTTTATAAACTGTCTCGGACATAACTCTGGACACAGGTCTTTGTGTCTACATTCCTGCCAATGATAATGTGAAGCCTCATGTCCACATATATAAACAAATGTTGTTTATAAACTGTCTCGGACATAACTCTGGACACAGGTCTTTGTGTCTACATTCCTGACAATGATAATGTGAAGCCTCATGTCCACATATATAAACAAATGTTGTTTATAAACTGTCTAGGACATAACTCTGGACACAGGTCTTTGTGTCTACATTCCTGACAATGATAATGTGAAGCCTCATGTCCACATATATAAACAAATGTTGTTTATAAACTGTCCAGGACATAACTCTGGACACAGGTCTTTGTGTCTACATTCCTGGCAATGATAATGTGAAGCCTCATGTCCACATATATAAACAAATGTTGTTTATAAACTGTGCAGGACATAACTCTGGACACAGGTCTTTGTGTCTACATTCCTGGCAATGATAATGTGAAGCCTCATGTCCACATATATAAACAAATGTTGTTTATAAACTGTCTCGGACATAACTCTGGACAGAGGTCTTTGTGTCTACATTCCTGACAATGATAATGTGAAGCCTCATGTCCACATATATAAACAAATGTTATTTATAAACTGTCTAGGACATAACTCTGGACACAGGTCTTTGTGTCTACATTCCTGGCAATGATAATGTGAAGCCTCATGTCCACATATATAAACAAATGTTGTTTATAAACTGTCTCGGACATAACTCTGGACACAGGTCTTTGTGTCTACATTCCTGACAATGATAATGTGAAGCCTCATGTCCACATATATCAACAAATGTTGTTTATAAACTGTCTAGGACATAACTCTGGACACAGGTCTTTGTGTCTGCATTCCTGACAATGATAATGTGAAGCCTCATGTCCACATATATAAACAAATGTTGTTTATAAACTGTCTAGGACATAACTCTGGACACAGGTCTTTGTGTCTACATTCCTGACAATGATAATGTGAAGCCTCATGTCCACATATATAAACAAATGTTGTTTATAAACTGTCTAGGACATAACTCTGGACACAGGTCTTTGTGTCTACATTCCTGGCAATGATAATGTGAAGCCTCATGTCCACATATATAAACAAATGTTATTTATAAACTGTCTAGGACATAACTCTGGACACAGGTCTTTGTGTCTACATTCCTGGCAATGATAATGTGAAGCCTCATGTCCACATATATAAACAAATGTTGTTTATAAACTGTCTCGGACATAACTCTGGACACAGGTCTTTGTGTCTACATTCCTGACAATGATAATGTGAAGCCTCATGTCCACATATATCAACAAATGTTGTTTATAAACTGTCTAGGACATAACTCTGGACACAGGTCTTTGTGTCTGCATTCCTGACAATGATAATGTGAAGCCTCATGTCCACATATATAAACAAATGTTGTTTATAAACTGTCTAGGACATAACTCTGGACACAGGTCTTTGTGTCTACATTCCTGACAATGATAATGTGAAGCCTCATGTCCACATATATAAACAAATGTTGTTTATAAACTGTCTAGGACATAACTCTGGACACAGGTCTTTGTGTCTACATTCCTGGCAATGATAATGTGAAGCCTCATGTCCACATATATAAACAAATGTTGTTTATAAACTGTCATCTTTTTGATTGGTTCCTCTATGTTTCAAACATGAGAATTACAAGAAAGAATGAGACAGCACTCAAAGTTCAAATTAAACACCAATGACTCTACTAGATTCAGTAGGAATACTACTAGTTTACAATTATACAAAATACCCATTCACAATGTTTTCTTTCTTTTGGGCCTCCTTATCTCGAGAGACAATGGATACGCGCCTGGAGGTGGTCAGTGGTTTGTGAAGCAGCGCCTGGAGTGGCTATAAAGGCCAATTCTGGAGTGACAGGCTCTTCCACAGGTGCTGCAGAGAAATTTGTTTGTTGGGGCTGTTGCACAGTTGGCTCTCCCCTTGCGCCTCTGTCTTTTTTCCTGCCAACTACTAAGTCTCTTCAACATTCACAATGTACCGGTGAACAATACACCCATTAGTCACAAACATGTTACAAAGTGTCATGCATACATGATAACCCAGTGAGCATTTACCTCCCTGATAATCGTTCTGTCGCTGACCAATCTCCTCGACCTTATCACTGAATCACTATTTCCAATGATTTTTACACCTTTCATATCAAGGTGGGCTGAATGTTTCACTGACAAGATCACACTGTCCTATCAAAATCCACCGTAGGCTACAATTGTCCAATGAGATGTCTAATTCTTTGTTCAGACGATGATATGAGATACTGCCTTGCTGGTGAGCATGTGTTTACATTTCCTTCAGTATTTTCATCACCCCTTGTGGATGTTACAGATGCATCAGGATTGTTATCAGAACAGAAAATAGCAGATTTCATTCCTGGTCACAGACACATTTTGAACCACAGGACAATTAAACAATCCAAATCCCTTAAATTCCTGACGTCTTACAAACTGTTACTTCGAGAATTTCTAGTTTATTTGCATTTCAAAACAAGACATTGTAAAGGAATTCATAGAGTCAAGGCAGCTGGAATCTGGAGGCCCCTCCCCCCCCACCCACCCCCCACTGAACGATAATGACAATGACTTAAACCAGGCTCAAAGTACCATCATGGAAGGGTAGTTAGTTAATGACTGACCAATCAAATGAACAGAAATGGCCTTTTACCTAATATGGAACAGAACCAAGCTGGGAAATGTGTATAAATTAAGAGCTTGTAAGACTCCAAAAGCGCACATCATCATCAAGAAGAAGACAGAAGATAGACTCCAATGAAGAGACAAGGTTCCACAGATAACCGGAGGTTGAGCACCGGGTGTTCCATTGTGAACACAACTGCTGACCACTTCCCTTTGCTCAGTATCACCATGTTCTGCTTATTGTGCAGAACTTCATTCAGTCTGTGAAGCTTGTGAAAACAGCCTTGTATCCATGTAGTTTGATAGCTAGTCTGAGCTGCAAGTCCCTTTTAGATCTGATCTCCCAACATAGACTGTCATTGTACTTGACCTAAGTCTGACAATTACATTAAAACAAACCCCAGATCTTACAAGTGGAGCTGAAACCCGGGACTTTGACTACAATGCAAACTGAGGCTGTTGTAGCAAAGTTTTGCAAACATAGGAATATTCGTTTGACCAGTGAAAATTCTTGCAGGGATAAACTCTTTTGAGGGGCAGACGATTATACTGACCCAGTGATGTCTCTTTAAATACACATTATGCCACAAAAAGACAATGGGAAGAAGGGTCTCTGGGAAACATATGAGGAAGAGTTAAGCACTAAGTGTAATATGGACAGTATCCAGTCCCTGTTAGGAGACTGTCGATGGAAGCATGCACACGTTCCTTTTAAAATATAGTGAAGTTTATCCAGGCACACGTCTTGGCTAAACATCAGAAGGGTGAAAAGGCTTTAAATCTGACTCCATATCCAGCATCACACAGTGCACAGTGCGATGAGGAAGTGATAGAGTCACAGGTGAGAGAAATGGTAGTTCAAAGTGAACAGACCCAGCAGCAACAGCAGACACAGCTACATGAGTTACACAATAAGCTAGTGTACTTTACTGTCACTATACAACAACAGACACTTAATGCAGGACAGGCTTGAGCAGTTCAGCAGCAGTTAGAGTTCGCAGAGAAACATACTGTCAATGTCACACAGGATAATGTCCAGTTGACCCAGCAGTTAGAGGATTCTAGAGGTGTCCTTAGGGAGTTACAGGAGTTACCCCACCGGAAGACACAGTGCAGGTCCAACTTTCAGTGATTGCAAACCCAGAGGGAAAGCAGCTCCCAGGCGGGTGTAGCAGCCGTCACAAAAAGCAGAGTATCACACAGGTGGTACTAAAACTGAGCAGGAGGCCTCAGATGTGGACAATGTTGGAGCGGGAGAACGTTTACCAATCTGTCCCGTTAAGGTAACCTCCTTGACAGGCTGTCCCGTTAATGTGGTGACAACACCGAATGGAACAGTCTGTTACTCTCAATCCCACCAAGTCACGTGTGAGATTGAGATAGAAAAGGAAAGGAAATCTTTCGGAGCCACAGTAAGGCTTAAACAATGTCTGAGGAGAACAGGAGGAAAAGCTTGTGTTTGAGTATGTGGGTCTGTTTTTGTATTTGAAGTTTCCTGTTTGATTTCTTTGTCTGTCTCAGCCAGTGTCTATTACGGTCAGTTACGTCTGGTCCTGCATGCTGTCTGAATGTAGTTGGTTGTTTAACATGTGTGTATAGTTATATTTTAAATTGGTGTGAGTGGGGAGGACAAAAGTTTTGATAACATGGATGTTGGAGTGTTAAATAGCAATTGCTTTCAGCTGGGAAGGAGACAGAGAGAAAGAGAGACAGAGAGAGAGAGAGAGAGAGAGAGAGAGAGAGAGAGAGAGTGAGAGAGGGAGTGAGTGAGTGAGAGAGAGAGAGAGGTGTTCCTCCAGGGGGCATAATGAGTAATGACACTCAGGGACAGAGGAAATGTGAGCTCTGGCACTTTGATTGTTCCTGTAGGTAAAAACCTTGAAAACCCTCTTTCCACCTCCTGCCGCTATGGGTGTGGATGACACGGACTGAAGTTCCTGTCTTTAACAGGGATCTATTCAGAATCTGGCACACTTGAGGCCTTCCACCATCGGTGGATACCGCAGGGGCTGGGATACAAAGAAAAAAGATGCATCAGTAATGCCGAGAATGGCATTTTAATTTGAGCATTTGGTTTATTTATCTATTTTAATAAAATTATTTTAAAATTTATATAAAGGGGACCTGGGGAATAAAGTCCCCATCGACAAAAATACAAAAGGGGCCTGAGGTATAAAGGCCAGCTTTAAAACAAACGGGGTTAGATCCAGAGTAAATCTCCCTCTGCACAGTGGAGGGTTTGGAGGTAGAAACAGAGATGTCTAATGAGACCGAGGTCTCTGAACCTCCTCACCTCTCCATGAATAAGAGAAGGAGGCGTCCCTTCACTGCAGATTGCCGAGAGGAACAGGGTCTGTCTCCTGGTTGGTCCTCGGACTCCCCGCGCTACCAGTACCATTGGAGCTCGAGGCCTAAGTTACAGCTTTTTATCCCACTAAATGGAGTGGGTACAGAAGCCTCTGTACCTTTCACAACACGCGAGGTTGGGGGGGGGGTAGTGGTGAAGCTCCCCTCCCCTGATGGGGGAGACTGTGGATCCACCAGGAGAAAACATTCCATCTCCCACTGGGTCCGGTGTCCTGGGTGGGGCTGAGACCTGTGAGGGTCAACGCTCTCGGCCACCTGTTCCTGCCATCCAGGATGGATCCGCCCTGGAGGTTGATTTGAATAATGTTAACAGTGCCCTGTCTGCTGGTATTGTGGCGCTGGCAGGGTGGGAGATGGCCTCCTCTCTTTTCCTCGGGTCCCGCTCCGGCTGGATTTCCAGTGTCGAGACACAACTGCCTCCCCCTAGGCTGATCACAAGCCCGGGGACGGAGGGGGAGAGGGTGTCCTGAACCACAGGCACTCATATTCCTAGTTTCCCCAGAGGAATCTAGGAATGACTCCTCCACCATCGATCCTGCGGGTGTGATCATGAGGGAGGTGAGACTAGCTGTCGTGGCCTGGATTTCCACTCCACAGAGTGTGGTGGATGTGTAGGCCACGGGCTGTGACGGCACGGAGGAGGATGGGGACTCGGTGTGGGGCACGGAGGACGATCTTGAATCCATTGCCATTGAGGCGGTGGACTCCCTCATGCCTCCTACCGAGTCTCCTCTCATGCCCATTGCAGAACTCCGGAACTTCATTGCTGCTTGCAGGGATTGTCACAATAAAGTTCAGCTGGCCCTTGACCAGTGTGTGGAGCTGGCGCTGATCATCAGGTCTGTCCGTCTTGCCCTCAAGGTGGGTGGTAAATGTGAAAAAGATCGTGCGATGTCTGTTCAATGTGTCCTCTCTGGATTGCTGGGGGAGTGGAAGGCGATGAGCAGTTCCACTCTCTTCTCACAGTAAGGTATTGGTGACAGCATGGTGGTATTGTTGACATGAAGATATCCATAGCCAGACTCAGCATCAACAGGAGCAGGGGGCGTCTCTCAGCCGTTTTCACAATCTCACAGTCCTCAGGGAAGGGAGATATGCGATGAGCTTTCTGCAGGAAACCCACATTGGGAGACGATGCTACCTGGCTCCTGGAGTGGCAGGGTGACTTGATGGATCAACTCCCTCGACTTGGTGGTCGCCTGGTGGAATCTCCATCCCAACTCCAGTGCCCTCATCAGGAGGCCTCAGGAGGAGAGTTCCGAATTGACCGACTCTACATTTCACAGACATACGCCTCCTGCATCTTGGTGGCCTTCATGTGGCTGGTGCCGTGCTCAGACTACCACCTGGTGTGGGCGGAGTTAACTCCACTCTGCACACGGGAGGGTACCGTGTACTGGCACTTTTTACAACTGGCTGCTGGAGGACGAGCGATTCCATGACTCATTCCGTCGATCTGGGCCGGCTGGAGAAGGAAGCAGGGGGGTGTCCTCTCCCTGAGTCTATGGCGGGATGTGGCAAGCCTCACATCCATGTCTTCTGTCAGAAGTAAGCAAAGGGGTCGACCAAGAGGCGGGAAACCGAGAATGGCGCCTAGAGAGGGAGGTGCTCGACTTGGAGTCCCATCTCAATCAGGCCATCACAGACCCCACGCTGTGACAGGTGTGCAAAGAGAAGAAGGGCGCGCTGAGGGACCTGCAATTCATATCGTCCCGAGGCGCATATTTAAGGTCGCAGATCCAGATCCTGGAAGCTTTGGACCACACCTCACCTTTCTTCTACTCACTGGAAAAATGGCCGGGGGTCCATAAGCAGCTCGTTGAGCTGCTGGCAGATGACGGATCCTCCATCACAGATCCGGAGGGAATGGGCTTCCTGGACCGTA
Organism: Heterodontus francisci; assembly: GCF_036365525.1. Lineage (NCBI taxonomy): Eukaryota > Metazoa > Chordata > Chondrichthyes > Heterodontiformes > Heterodontidae > Heterodontus > Heterodontus francisci. The sequence goes on along the minus strand of NW_027140210.1, from coordinate 5,980 downwards.
CCTATTACAGTGTGTTGTTTTCTCTGAACCACTCCAGCGAGGACACGTGCAGAGTTTTATAGGAGGACCTGCCGAAGGTCAGCCCGGAGGCTGCCAAAGGATTGGAGTCTCCGCTCACATTGGCGGAGCTGTACGGTGCCCTCCACCAGTTCTCAAGGAGCAAATCGCTGTGGCAGGATGAGCTGACCGTGGAGTTTGGCAGCGTGTTCCTGGACGTCCTGGGGGACAAATACATGCGGGTGCTGGGGGAAAGCCTGGCGACCCGTGAGGTGCCCCTCTCGTGGCACAGGGCGGTTGTCATCCTGTTGCTGAAGAGGGGTGATCTCTACTTGCTTACGAACTGGCGTCTGGTCTCCCTCCTTAACACGGATTATAAGATCTACCCCGCCCAGGAATTCCCAACACAAAGAGAGAAGCATCTCGAGAGACACTGTAACTACAGTCCTCAAAACTCGTCCAGAGTTGGGTCACCAAATCCTCTGTCCTCCCTGAATGTTTGCAGCAGCTCACAACACAGCCTCCAGAAAACCATCCACAGCACCTCCACCAACTTTATAATAGCAGAAGTAAGTCAAAAGCCCCTCACCTTTAAGCTGGATGCCTGGTCATTTTCAATAGCACTAGAGGGGGTTCCTTGTGCTGCTGAATGTATGTTCAGCTGAGAGAGACTGACACAGGCAGTCAGTGGATAAGCACAGACCAAGTTTGAAAGACGTATATCAAAGCTGCCGGAATGGCTGATTGACACCATATTCAGACCCCTCCTCATGCTACAGACACACACACACGTTACACCCACGCTAGCACCCCGGCCAGCCTGGGTGTCCTGTACAATGTACTGGATGTGACCGGCAGTGCAGCTCACACCATTTTATGGATCCAAACTTCCACAGCACCAGTGGAGCTGGAGAGATGAAATGTGTGGTCAGTTTCAGGAATATTGGAAATGGACAGGGGATTGGGATAATCAGAGGGGTGAGGCCATGGAGAGATTTGATCGTACGAGTGGGAATATTAAAATTGAGGTGTTACTGGACTAAGAGACAATGTAGGCCAGTGAGCACAGGGATGTTGGGTGAACAGAATTTGGTGTAAATTAGAAGAATGCAGCAGAGTTTTGGATGACCACAAGGTTACAGAGAGTAGAATGTGGGAGAGCAGCCAGGAGTGTGTTAGAATAGTCAAGTCTCGAGATAACAAAGGCATGGATGAGGGTTTCAGCAAAAGCTGAGACCATCCAGTGTCTACACCTGTCCACCTCAAAGACTGCCCTGTGTCCTATCCTCAGGCTGGTGGGGTATCAATGGACCCTCATCCAGTGTCTACCCCTGTCCATCTCAAAGACTGCCCTGTGTCCTATCCTCAGGCTGGTGGGGTATCAATGGACCCTCATCCAGTGTCTACCCCTGTCCACCTCAAAGACTGCCCTGTGTCCTATCCTCAGGCTGATAGGGTATCAGTGGACCCTCATCCAGTGTCTACCCCTGACCATCTCAAAGACTGCCCTGTGTCCTATCCTCAGGCTGGTGGGGTATCAATGGACCCTCATCCAGTGTCTACCCCTGTCCATCTCAAAGACTGCCCTGTGTCCTATCCTCAGGCTGGTGGGGTATCAATGGACCCTCACCCAGTGTCTACCCCTGTCCATCTCAAAGACTGCCCTGTGTCCTATCCTCAGGCTGGTGGGGTATCAGTGGACGCTCATCCAGTGTCTACCCCTGTCCATCTCAAAGACTGCCCTGTGTCCTATCCTCAGGCTGGTGGGGTATCAGTGGACGCTCATCCAGTGTCTACCCCTGTCCATCTCAAAGACTGCCCTGTGTCCTATCCTCAGGCTGGTGGGGTATCAATGGACCCTCATCCAGTGTCTACCCCTGTCCATCTCAAAGACTGCCCTGTGTCCTATCCTCAGGCTGGTGGGGTATCAGTGGACGCTCATCCAGTGTCTACCCCTGTCCATCTCAAAGACTGCCCTGTGTCCTATCCTCAGGCTGGTGGGGTATCAGTGGACGCTCATCCAGTGTCTACCCCTGTCCATCTCAAAGACTGCCCTATGTCCTATCCTCAGGCTGGTGGGGTATCAGTGGACCCTCATCCCTCGATTTGCAGAGACTGTGACTCCTCTTTATGAACTACCTAATGATGGCGATGACCAGGTTTAACCCGGTTGGACTGAAGAGATCACGGAAGCAGTAATACAATTGAAGAAATCTGTGGCACAACGTGTCTGATCTCACCTAACCCTGACAATACTTTCCACATGGAGTTGGGGGACACAGTGAAAAGCCTGACTGCTGACCTATGTTGAGAAAACCAGGAGAAACTACTCCCTATTGTGAATGATCCAGAATTGTGAGTGGGTCTGAACTGATTTACTCAGTTTGTGAAGGACATTTGTTAACCACGTTCTGGGGCATCAAACATTTCACTTACATCACGGGGTTCAACAGGGTGATACTGCCCAGTCCATTATAAACTTTCCCATTACAAGAAAGCAGTAATAATAGTATTCCGCTGTCAGAGAGTCGTAGTCATGTCAGCAGGGAATGAGGCCATTCGGCCCATCGAGTCCATGCCAGCTCTTTGTAGATAAATCCAGTCAGTCTCATTCCCCAGCTCTGTCTCCATGTTCCTGCAAGTTTATTTCCCTCAATTGTTCATCCAATATCCTTCTGAAATCATTCACCATCTCTGTTTCCACCACCCTCGTAGGCAGTGATTTCCAGGCCTTTCCCACTCGCTGTGTAAAAATGTTGTACCTCACATCCTCCGTATCACTTGTCCACAACCTGAACTCTAGTCCTTGCACCATTAACTAATGGGAACATATTTTCCTGTCTACACTTTCCAAACATGTTACCATCTTATATACCTCTATCAAATCTCCCCTCAATCTCCTTTACTCCATGGAAAACAATCCGAGCTTTTCCAAACTAACCTTGTAGCTAAAATCCTCCATCCCTGGAACCATTCTGGTAAATCTCCTCTACACCCTGTCAAGGACCCTCAGATCCTTCCTAAATTGTGGTGAACAGAACTGGATGCAGTACTCCAGTTGGGGCATAACGAGAGCTTTATAAATTTTCTGCATGACTTTACTTATTCTGTACTCACTACCTCTATTTACGAATCCAAAGATCTCATGTGCTTTACGAACGACTCTCTCAATATGTCCTGCCACCTTTAAGTATCTATGTACATGAAACCTATGTCCTTCTGTCTCTGCACACTCTTGAGAACTGTACCACACTCTTGAGAACTGTGCCATTAAGTGTATACTGCCTCAACCTTTTACTTCTGATAAAATGTATCACCTCATACTTGTCTATATTAAATTCCATCTGCCGCTTGGCTGCTCGTTCTGCTAGTTTATCTATGTCCTGTTACATTGATCGGTATCAACCTCACTGTCTGCTGCGCCTCCAAGTTTGTCATTATCAGCAAATTTTGAAATATTGCTCTGTGCCAATCTCCAAATTATTTATACATATCATAAAAAAGCAGTGGTCCTAGCACTGACCCTTGGGGAACACCACTGCCTACCTTCCTCCAGTCTGAAAAACAACTATTTACCACAACTCACTGTTATCTTTCATTAAGCCAGTTTCTGTATTATCCAAGCTGTCCTACCCTCCTATTCCATGATCATCAATTAACTGTCCAGCTGTCACTAACAGACTGTGAAAGAAACTACAAGTTCAGATTAAAATTAAGTGAAATGCTAAATATAAAAAATAACTAAATTTTGGAAAGAGATCAACACAAAATTCAGTCACTCATTAACTTTACTGCATCTAGCACTCTGTACAAGCCGTACTCCCTAAATCTGGACTCTGTGCAACTTACTGCATTTAGAGTTTAGGGAGAGAATTCCAGGGCTTAGGGATGAGAACAGAAAGTGCCGGAAATACTCAGCAAGTCTGGCAGCATATGTGTAGAGAGAAATAGAGTTAATGTTTCAGATCTGTGACCATTCATCAGAACTGGTAAACGTTAGAAATGTAACAGTCTTTGAGCAAGTGAAAGAGGAGAAGGGGAAGAAGACGAAGAAGGAAGGACAGTCATGGGACGGAGAGGGGAGAGATTAAATGACAGACTGTCACATTTGTAACGTTTACCAGTTCCGATGAAGGGTCACAGATCTGAAACATTAACTCTGTTTCTCTCTACACAGTTGCTTCCAGACTTGCTAAGTATTTCCAACACTTTGTGTTTGCATTTCAGAGTTCCAGCATCGGCAGTATTTTGTTTTTATTTTAGTGTTTAATTCACTGCCACTTCTCCTCCAGGAATGCCTACCTTGAAGAAGTTCTGCTCTTCGCTTCCAGAGCTTAGGGCCTCGGCAGCTAAAGGCACGGCTACCAATGGTAGAGTAATTAAAATGGGGGATGCTCAAGAGGCCAGAATTAGATGTGTGCTGATATAGGGAGCTGTGAGGCAATGAGGGATTAGAAAAGAAGGCTAAGAGTTTTAAAATTGAGGTGTTACTGACCAGGATCCAATGTAGGTCAGTGAGTACAGGGTGTGATGGGTAAACAGGACTTGGTGTGAGTTAGGACATGGACAGCACTGTTTTGGATCACCTCAAGTTTATAGAGGGTAGAACGTGGGAGACCAGCCAGGAGTGTGCTGGAATAGTCAAGTCTACAGGTAACACAGGCAAGGGGAAGTGTTTCATCAGCAGAACAGCTGAGAGAGGGGCAACGTTGTGTGATGATACAGAGGTGGAAATAGTCAATTTTAGTGACAGCGTGAATATTTGACAGGAATATCATCGCAGGGTCAACTATGACAGCAGTTTGTGAACAGTTTGGTTTAGTCTCAGACAGTTGTCAAGGAGATGGATGGAGTATGTAGCTAGGGAACGTTTGATGTGGGGTTTGAAAACATTGGCTTCAGTCTTCCTAATATTTAATTGACATGGCAGATGTGTGAGGTGGTACGTTGTGGGAATATTTTACTATATTATTTGATCATGGGATGTGGGTGTCGCTGACTAGACCAGCATTTATTGTCCATCCATAATTGCCCTTGCGAAGGTGATGGTGAGCTGCATGCGGATGCATGAGGAGAGATAATATAAGCTAAATGGTTCCACTTTACAAGTGGTGAGAATAAAAGAGAGACCTGGGGTGTTTGTGTGCAATCTTTGAAGTTAGCTGAACAGGTTAACAAACAGTTAACAAAGCAAATAGATACTTAGGCTTTATTAATAGAGACACGGAGTAGAATAGGATGTTATATTAAACCTATAGAAAAGACTAGTTCATCTCCACCTGGAATATTGTGTCCAATACTGGGAAACCCACTTTAGGTAGCACATGAAACCTTTGGAGAGGGGATAAAAAAGTTTTACTGGAACTGTTCCAGGGATGAGGGATTACAGTTATGTAGCTGGGATTGTTCACCTTAGAGTAGGGAAATTTAAAAGGAGATCTGATCGAAATGTTTAAGATTATGTGGAGTTTAGATAAATTAAATAAAATGAAATTGTTTCCAATGTGCGAGGGGCCATTAACCAGAGGACACAGATTTACGGTGATTGGAAACAAGAAGCAGAGGTGACACAGGGATTTTTTTATGCAATGGGTGTTTAGGATTTGCAATGTATTGTCTGATAGGCTGAAGGATACAGATGAAATAGTAGATTCCAAACGGCAATTGGATAGATATCTTAAGGCGAACGAAATGGAAGAATCTGGGAAAGAGCCCGGGTGTGGGACTAACTGGAAGCTCTGCAAAGGTGACAGCACAGACTTGATGGACCAAATGGCCTCCTTCAGTGCAATGCTATTCTATAATTCTATGATTGTTCCTGCCTGTACTTTCCCAATATTCCTATCCTTTCACCAGGTGTTTGATAATGTACCACATAACAGCTGTGTTACCAAATTAGAAACACATGGGATTAAAGGACCAATGCCAGCCGTGGCTCAGTTTGCAGCTCTCTCCCCTTTCAGTCACAAGCTTCCAGGATCAA
>NW_027140207.1:0-43050 GCF_036365525.1 Heterodontus francisci | reverse complement strand
ACACTGACTCACTCAGACACATACACGCACACACTGACTCTCACTCAGACACATACACACACTGACTCTCACTCAGACTCATACACACACACTGACTCACTCAGACACATACACGCACACACTGACTCTCACTCAGACACATACACACACACACACTGACTCACTCAGACTCACACACACACACACTGACTCACTCAGACTCATACACGCACACACTGAATCTCACTCAGACTCATACACGCACACACTGACTCACTCAGACACATACACGCACACACTGACTCACTCAGACTCATACACACACACTGACTCTCACTCAGACACATACACACGCACTGACTCACTCAGACTCACACACACACACTGACTCACTCAGACTCATACACACACACACTGACTCACTCAGACACATACACGCACACACTGACTCACTCAGACTCATACACACACACTGACTCTCACTCAGACACATACACACACACTGACTGACTCAGACTCACACACACACACTGACTCACTCAGACTCACACACACACACTGACTCTCACTCAGACACATACACACACACACTGACTCACTCAGACTCACACACACACACTGACTCACTCAGACTCACACACACACACTGACTCTCACTCAGACACATACACACACACACTGACTCTCACTCAGGCACATCCACACACACTGACTCACTCAGACTCATACACACACACTGACTCACTCAGATTCATACACACACACACTGACTCTCACTCAGACACATACACACACTGACTCTCACTCAGACACATACACACACTGACTCACTCAGACTCACACACACTGACTCACTCAGACACATACACGCACACACTGACTCTCACTCAGACACATACACACACTGACTCTCACTCAGACTCATACACACACACTGACTCACTCAGACTCATACACACACACACTGACTCACTCAGACTCATACACACACACACTGACTCACTCAGACTCATACACACACACACTGACTCACTCAGACTCATACACACACACTCATACACACACACACTGACTCACTCAGACTCATACACACACACACTGACTCACTCAGACTCATACACACACACACTGACTCACTCAGACTCATACACACACACACTGACTCTCACTCAGACTCATACACACACACTGACTCACTCAGACTCATACACACACACACATTGACTCTCACACACACTGACTCTCACCCAGACTCACACACACACACACTGACTCTCACTCAGACTCATACACACACACTGACTCACTCAGACTCACACAAACACACACTGACTCTCACTCAGACTCATACACACACTGACTCTCACTCAGACACATACACACACTGACTCACTCAGACTCACACACACTGACTCACTCAGACACATACACGCACACACTGACTCTCACTCAGACACATACACACACTGACTCTCACTCAGACACATACACACACACTGACTCACTCAGACACATACACACACTGACTCACTCAGACTCACACACACACACTGACTCTCACTCAGACACATACACACACTGACTCTCACTCAGACACATACACACACTGACTCACTCAGACTCACACACACACTGACTCACTCAGACTCATACACACACACACTGACTCTCACTCAGACTCCTACACACACACACACTGACTCACTCAGACTCACACACACACACTGACTCTCACTCAGACACATACACACACTGACTCTCACTCAGACACATACACACACTGACTCACTCAGACTCACACACACACACTGACTCACTCAGACACATACACACACACACTGACTCACTCAGACTCACACACACACTGACTCACTCAGACTCATACACACACACACTGACTCTCACTCAGACTCACACACACACACTGACTCACTCAGACTCACACACACACACTGACTCACTCAGACTCATATACACACACACTGACTCTCACTCAGACTCACACACACACACTGACTGACTCAGACTCACACAGACACATACACACACACACTGACTCACTCAGACACATACACACACACACTGACTCACTCAGACTCACACACACACATTGACTCACTCAGACTCATACACACACACTGACTCTCACTCAGACACATACACACACACACTGACTCACTCAGACTCACACACACACACTGACTCACTCAGACTCACACACACACACTGACTCTCACTCAGACACATACACACACACACTGACTCTCACTCAGGCACATCCACACACACTGACTCACTCAGACTCATACACACACACTGACTCACTCAGATTCATACACACACACACTGACTCTCACTCAGACACATACACACACTGACTCTCACTCAGACACATACACACACTGACTCACTCAGACTCACACACACTGACTCACTCAGACACATACACGCACACACTGACTCTCACTCAGACACATACACACACTGACTCTCACTCAGACTCATACACACACACTGACTCACTCAGACTCATACACACACACACTGACTCATTCAGACTCATACACACACACACTGACTCACTCAGACTCATACACACACACACTGACTCACTCAGACTCATACACACACACTCATACACACACACACTGACTCACTCAGACTCATACACACACACACTGACTCACTCAGACTCATACACACACACACTGACTCACTCAGACTCATACACACACACACTGACACTCACTCAGACTCATACACACACACTGACTCACTCAGACTCATACACACACACACATTGACTCTCACACACACTGACTCTCACCCAGACTCACACACACACACACTGACTCTCACTCAGACTCATACACACACACTGACTCACTCAGACTCACACAAACACACACTGACTCTCACTCAGACTCATACACACACTGACTCTCACTCAGACACATACACACACTGACTCACTCAGACTCACACACACTGACTCACTCAGACACATACACGCACACACTGACTCTCACTCAGACACATACACACACTGACTCTCACTCAGACACATACACACACACTGACTCACTCAGACACATACACACACTGACTCACTCAGACTCACACACACACACTGACTCTCACTCAGACACATACACACACTGACTCTCACTCAGACACATACACACACTGACTCACTCAGACTCACACACACACACTGACTCACTCAGACTCATACACACACACACTGACTCTCACTCAGACTCCTACACACACACACACTGACTCACTCAGACTCACACACACACTGACTCTCACTCAGACACATACACACACACTGACTCACTCAGACTCATACACACACACACTGACTCACTCAGACTCACACACACACACTGACTCTCACTCAGACACATACACACACACACTGACTCACTCAGACTCACACACACACACTGACTCACTCAGACTCACACACACACACTGACTCTCACTCAGACACATACACACACACACTGACTCTCACTCAGGCACATCCACACACACTGACTCACTCAGACTCATACACACACACTGACTCACTCAGACTCATACACACACACACTGACTCTCACTCAGACACATACACACACTGACTCTCACTCAGACACATACACACACTGACTCACTCAGACTCACACACACTGACTCACTCAGACACATACACGCACACACTGACTCTCACTCAGACACATACACACACTGACTCTCACTCAGACTCATACACACACACTGACTCACTCAGACACATACACGCACACACTGACTCTCACTCAGACACATACACACACACACACTGACTCACTCAGACTCACACACACACACACTGACTCACTCAGACTCATACACGCACACACTGACTCTCACTCAGACTCATACACGCACACACTGACTCACTCAGACACATACACGCACACACTGACTCACTCAGACTCATACACACACACTGACTCTCACTCAGACACATACACACACACTGACTCACTCAGACTCACACACACACACTGACTCACTCAGACTCATACACACACACACTGACTCTCACTCAGACACATACACACACACACTGACTGACTCAGACTCACACACACACACTGACTCACTCAGACTCACACACACACACTGACTCTCACTCAGACACATACACACACACACTGACTCACTCAGACTCACACACACACACTGACTCTCACTCAGACACATACACACACACACTGACTCTCACTCAGGCACATCCACACACACTGACTCACTCAGACTCATACACACACACTGACTCACTCAGACTCATACACACACACACTGACTCTCACTCAGACACATACACACACTGACTCTCACTCAGACACATACACACACTGACTCACTCAGACTCACACACACTGACTCACTCAGACACATACACGCACACACTGACTCTCACTCAGACACATACACACACTGACTCTCACTCAGACTCATACACACACACTGACTCACTCAGACACATACACGCACACACTGACTCTCACTCAGACACATACACACACACACACTGACTCACTCAGACTCACACACGCACACACTGACTCACTCAGACTCATACACGCACACACTGACTCTCACTCAGACTCATACACGCACACACTGACTCACTCAGACACATACACGCACACACTGACTCACTCAGACACATACACGCACACACTGACTCACTCAGACTCATACACACACACTGACTCTCACTCAGACACATACACACACACTGACTCACTCAGACTCACACACACACACTGACTCACTCAGACTCATACACACACACTGACTCACTCAGACTCATACACACACACACTGACTCACTCAGACTCATACACACACACTCATACACACACACACTGACTCACTCAGACTCATACACACACACACTGACTCACTCAGACTCATACACACACACACTGACTCTCACTCAGACTCATACACACACACTGACTCACTCAGACTCATACACACACACACATTGACTCTCACACACACTGACTCTCACCCAGACTCAGACACACACACACTGACTCTCACTCAGACACATACACACACTGACTCTCACTCAGACTCATACACACACACTGACTCACTCAGACACATACACGCACACACTGACTCTCACTCAGACACATACACACACACACACTGACTCACTCAGACTCACACACACACACACACTGACTCACTCAGACTCATACACGCACACACTGACTCTCACTCAGACTCATACACGCACACACTGACTCACTCAGACACATACACGCACACACTGACTCACTCAGACACATACACGCACACACTGACTCACTCAGACTCATACACACACACTGACTCTCACTCAGACACATACACACACACTGACTCACTCAGACTCACACACACACACTGACTCACTCAGACTCATACACACACACTGACTCACTCAGACTCATACACACACACACTGACTCACTCAGACTCATACACACACACACTGACTCACTCAGACTCATACACACACACTCATACACACACACACTGACTCACTCAGACTCATACACACACACACTGACTCACTCAGACTCATACACACACACACTGACTCTCACTCAGACTCATACACACACACTGACTCACTCAGACTCATACACACACACACATTGACTCTCACACACACTGACTCACTCAGACTCATACACACACACTCATACACACACACACTGACTCACTCAGACTCATACACACACACACTGACTCACTCAGACTCATACACACACACACTGACTCTCACTCAGACTCATACACACACACTGACTCACTCAGACTCATACACACACACACATTGACTCTCACACACACTGACTCTCACCCAGACTCTCACACACACACACTGACTCTCACTCAGACTCATACACACACACTGACTCACTCAGACTCACACAAACACACACTGACTCTCACTCAGACTCATACACACACACACACTGACTCACTCAGACTCATACACACACACTCATACACACACACACTGACTCACTCAGACTCATACACACACACACTGACTCTCACTCAGACTCATACACACACACTGACTCACTCAGACTCATACACACACACACATTGACTCTCACACACACTGACTCTCACCCAGACTCACACAAACACACACTGACTCTCACTCAGACTCACACAAACACACACTGACTCTCACTCAGACTCATACACACACACACACTGACTCACTCAGACTCACACAAACACACACTGACTCACTCAGATTCATACACACACACACACTGACCCTCACTCAGACTCATACACACACACTGACTCACTCAGACTCACACACACACACTGACTCACTCAGACTCACACACACACACTGACTCACTGAGACTCATACACACACACACTGAATCTCACTCAGACACATACACACACACACTGACTCACTCAGACTCACACACACACACTGACTCTCACTCAGACTCATACACACACACTGACTCACTCAGACTCACACACACACACTGACTCTCACTCAGACTCACACACACACACTGACTCACTCAGCCTCATACACACACATACTGACTCTCACTCAGACTCCTACACACACACACACTGACTCTCACTCAGACTCATACACACACACTGACTCACTCAGACACATACACGCACACACTGACTCTCACTCAGACACATACACACACACACACTGACTCACTCAGACTCACACACACACACACTGACTCACTCAGACTCATACACGCACACACTGACTCTCACTCAGACTCATACACGCACACACTGACTCACTCAGACACATACACGCACACACTGACTCACTCAGACTCATACACACACACTGACTCTCACTCAGAGACATACACACACACTGACTCACTCAGACTCACACACACACACTGACTCACTCAGACTCATACACACACACACTGACTCACTCAGACTCATACACACACACACTGACTCACTCAGACTCATACACACACACTGACTCACTCAGACTCATACACACACACACTGACTCACTCAGACTCATACACACACACACTGACTCACTCAGACTCATACACACACACTCATACACACACACACTGACTCACTCAGACTCATACACACACACACTGACTCACTCAGACTCATACACACACACACTGACTCTCACTCAGACTCACACACACACACACTGACTCTCACTCAGACTCATACACACACACTGACTCACTCAGACTCACACAAACACACACTGACTCTCACTCAGACTCATACACACACACACACTGACTCACTCAGACTCATACACACACACTCATACACACACACACTGACTCACTCAGACTCATACACACACACACTGACTCATTCAGACTCATACACACACACACTGACTCTCACTCAGACTCATACACACACACTGACTCACTCAGACTCATACACACACACACATTGACTCTCACACACACTGACTCTCACCCAGACTCAGACACACACACACTGACTCTCACTCAGACTCACACAAACACACACTGACTCACTCAGACTCATACACACACACACTGACTCTCACTCAGACTCATACACACACACTGACTCACTCAGACTCATACACACACACACACTGACTCTCACACACACTGACTCTCACCCAGACTCAGACACACACACACTGACTCTCACTCAGACTCATACACACACACAAACTGACTCACTCAGACTCACACAAACACACACTGACTCACTCAGACTCATACACACACACACACTGACCCTCACTCAGACTCATACACACACACTGACTCACTCAGACTCACACACACACACTGACTCACTCAGACTCATACACACACACTGACTCACTCAGACTCACACACACACACTGACTCACTCAGACTCATACACACACACAATGAATCTCACTCAGACACATACACACACACACTGACTCACTCAGACTCACACACACACAGTGACTCTCACTCAGACTCATACACACACACTGACTCACTCAGACTCACACACACACACTGACTCACTCAGACTCACACACACACACTGACTCACTCAGACTCATACACACACACACACTGACCCTCACTCAGACTCATGCACACACACTGACTCACTCAGACTCACACACACACACTGACTCACTCAGACTCACACACACACACTGACTCACTCAGACTCACACACACACACTGACTCTCACTGAGACTCATACACGCACACACTGAATCTCACTCAGACACATACACACACACACTGACTCACTCAGACTCACACACACACACTGACTCACTCAGACTCACACACACACACTGACTCTCACTCAGACTCACACACACACACTGACTCTCACTCAGACACACTGACTCTCACTCAGACGCATACACACACACACTGACACTCACTCAGACTCACACACACACACACACTGACTCACTCAGACACATACACACACACACACTGACTCTCACTCAGACACATACACACACACACACACACTGACTCTCACTCAGACTCACACACACTGACTCACTCAGACTCACACACATACACACTGACTCTCACTCAGACACATACACACACACACTGACTCACTCAGACTCACACACACACACACTGACTCTCACTCAGACTCATACACACACACACTGACTCACTCAGACTCACACACACACACTGACTCTCACTCAGACTCACACACACACACTGACTCTCACTCAGACACATACACACACACACTGACTCTCACTCAGGCACATCCACACACACTGACTCACTCAGACTCATACACACACACTGACTCACTCAGACTCACACACACACACTGACTCTCACTCAGACACATACACACACACACACACTGACTCACTCAGACTCACACACACACACACACTGACTCACTCAGACTCACACACACACACTGACTCTCACTCAGGCACATCCACACACACTGACTCACTCAGACTCATACACACACACTGACTCACTCAGACTCATACACCCACACACTGACTCTCACTCAGACACATACACACACTGACTCTCACTCAGACACATACACGCACACACTGACTCACTCAGACTCACACACACACACACTGACTCACTCAGACTCATACACGCACACACTGACTCTCACTCAGACACATACACACACTGACTCTCACTCAGACACATACACGCACACACTGACTCACTCAGACTCACACACACACACACTGACTCACTCAGACACATACACGCACACACTGACTCACTCAGACTCATACACACACACTGACTCTCACTCAGACACATACACACACACTGACTCACTCAGACTCACACACACACACTGACTCACTCAGACTCATACACACACACACTGACTCTCACTCAGACACATACACACACACACTGACTGACTCAGACTCACACACACACACTGACTCACTCAGACTCACACACACACACTGACTCTCACTCAGACACATACACACACACACTGACTCACTCAGACTCACACACACACACTGACTCACTCAGACTCACACACACACACTGACTCTCACTCAGACACATACACACACACACTGACTCTCACTCAGGCACATCCACACACACTGACTCACTCAGACTCATACACACACACTGACTCACTCAGACTCATACACACACACACTGACTCACTCAGAGTCATACACACACACACTGACTCTCACTCAGACACATACACACACTGACTCTCACTCAGACACATACACACACTGACTCACTCAGACTCACACACACTGACTCACTCAGACACATACACGCACACACTGACTCTCACTCAGACACATACACACACTGACTCTCACTCAGACTCATACACACACACTGACTCACTCAGACACATACACGCACACATTGACTCTCACTCAGACACATACACACACACACACTGACTCACTCAGACTCATACACGCACACACTGACTCACTCAGACACATACACGCACACACTGACTCACTCAGACTCATACACACACACTGACTCTCACTCAGACACATACGCACACACTGACTCACTCAGACTCACACACACACACTGACTCACTCAGACTCATACACACACACACTGACTCACTCAGACTCATACACACACACACTGACTCTCACTCAGACTCATACACACACACACTGACTCACTCAGACACATACACGCACACACTGACTCTCACTCAGACACATACACACACACACACTGACTCACTCAGACTCACACACACACACACTGACTCACTCAGACTCATACACGCACACACTGACTCTCACTCAGACTCATACACGCACACACTGACTCACTCAGACACATACACGCACACACTGACTCACTCAGACTCATACACACACACTGACTCTCACTCAGACACATACACACACACTGACTCACTCAGACTCACACACACACACTGACTCACTCAGACTCATACACACACACTGACTCACTCAGACTCATACACACACACACTGACTCACTCAGACTCATACACACACACTCATACACACACACACTGACTCACTCAGACTCATACACACACACACTGACTCACTCAGACTCATACACACACACACTGACTCACTCAGACTCATACACACACACACTGACTCTCACTCAGACTCATACACACACACTGACTCACTCAGACTCATACACACACACACATTGACTCTCACACACACTGACTCTCACCCAGACTCACACAAACACACACTGACTCTCACTCAGACTCACACAAACACACACTGACTCTCACTCAGACTCATACACACACACACACTGACTCACTCAGACTCACACAAACACACACTGACTCACTCAGATTCATACACACACACACACTGACTCTCACTCAGACTCACACAAACACACACTGACTCTCACTCAGACTCACACAAACACACACTGACTCACTCAGATTCATACACACACACACACTGACCCTCACTCAGACTCACACACACACACTGACTCACTCAGACTCACACACACACACTGACTCACTGAGACTCATACACACACACACTGAATCTCACTCAGACACATACACACACACACTGACTCACTCAGACTCACACACACACAGACTCTCACTCAGACTCATACACACACACTGACTCACTCAGACTCACACACACACACTGACTCTCACTCAGACTCACACACACACACTGACTCACTCAGCCTCATACACACACACTGACTCACTCAGCCTCATACACACACATACGACTCTCACTCAGACTCCTACACACACACACACTGACTCTCACTCAGACTCATACACACACACTGACTCACTCAGACACATACACGCACACACTGACTCTCACTCAGACACATACACACACACACACTGACTCACTCAGACGCACACACACACACACTGACTCACTCAGACTCATACACGCACACACTGACTCTCACTCAGACACATACACGCACACACTGACTCACTCAGACACATACACACACACTGACTCACTCAGACTCACACACACACACTGACTCACTCAGACTCATACACACACACACTGACTCACTCAGACTCATACACACACACACTGACTCACTCAGACTCATACACACACACACTGACTCACTCAGACTCATACACACACACACTGACTCACTCAGACTCATACACACACACTGACTCACTCAGACTCATACACACACACACTGACTCACTCAGACTCATACACACACACACTGACTCACTCAGACTCATACACACACACTCATACACACACACACTGACTCACTCAGACTCATACACACACACACTGACTCACTCAGACTCATACACACACACACTGACTCACTCAGACTCATACACACACACACTGACTCTCACTCAGACTCATACACACACACTGACTCACTCAGACTCATACACACACACACATTGACTCTCACACACACTGACTCTCACCCAGACTCAGACACACACACACTGACTCTCACCCAGACTCAAACACACACACTGACTCTCACTCAGACTCATACACACACACACATTGACTCTCACACACACTGACTCTCACCCAGACTCAGACACACACACACTGACTCTCACCCAGACTCACACACACACACACTGACTCACTCAGACTCACACAAACACACACTGACTCTCACTCAGACTCATACACACACACACACTGACTCACTCAGACTCATACACACACACTCATACACACACACACTGACTCACTCAGACTCATACACACACACACTGACTCACTCAGACTCATACACACACACACTGACTCTCACTCAGACTCATACACACACACTGACTCACTCAGACTCATACACACACACACATTGACTCTCACACACACTGACTCTCACCCAGACTCACACAAACACACACTGACTCTCACTCAGACTCACACAAACACACACTGACTCTCACTCAGACTCATACACACACACACACTGACTCACTCAGACTCACACAAACACACACTGACTCACTCAGACTCATACACACACACACACTGACCCTCACTCAGACTCATACACACACACTGACTCACTCAGACTCACACACACACACTGACTCACTCAGACTCACACACACACACTGACTCACTGAGACTCATACACACACACACTGAATCTCACTCAGACACATACACACACACACACTGACTCACTCAGACTCACACACACACACTGACTCTCACTCAGACTCATACACACACACTGACTCACTCAGACTCACACACACACACTGACTCACTCAGACTCACACACACACACTGACTCACTCAGACTCATACACACACACACACTGACCCTCACTCAGACTCATACACACACACTGACTCACTCAGACTCACACACACACACTGACTCACTCAGACTCACACACACACACTGACTCTCACTCAGACTCACACACACACACTGACTCTCACTCAGACACACTGACTCTCACTCAGATGCATACACACACACACTGACACTCACTCAGACACATACACACACACACTGACTCTCACTCAGACTCACACACACACACTGACTCTCACTCAGACTCACACACACACACTGACTCTCACTCAGACTCACACACACACACTGACTCTCACTCAGACACACTGACTCTCACTCAGACGCATACACACACACACTGACACTCACTCAGACTCACACACACACACACACTGACTCACTCAGACACATACACACACACACACTGACTCTCACTCAGACACATACACACACACACACTGACTCTCACTCAGACACATACACACACACACACTGACTCTCACTCAGACACATACACACACACACACACACTGACTCTCACTCAGACTCACACACACACACTGACTCACTCAGACTCACACACATACACACTGACTCTCACTCAGACACATACACACACACACTGACTCACTCAGACTCACACACACACACACTGACTCTCACTCAGACTCATACACACACACACTGACTCACTCAGACTCACACACACACACTGACTCTCACTCAGACTCACACACACACACTGACTCTCACTCAGACACATACACACACACACTGACTCTCACTCAGGCACATCCACACACACTGACTCACTCAGACTCATACACACACACTGACTCACTCAGACTCACACACACACACTGACTCTCACTCAGACACATACACACACACACTGACTCACTCAGACTCACACACACACACTGACTCACTCAGACTCATACACACACACACTGACTCTCACTCAGACACATACACACACTGACTCTCACTCAGACACATACACGCACACACTGACTCACTCAGACTCACACACACACACACTGACTCACTCAGACTCATACACGCACACACTGACTCACTCAGACACATACACGCACACACTGACTCACTCAGACTCATACACACACACTGACTCTCACTCAGACACATACACACACACTGACTCACTCAGACTCACACACACACACTGACTCACTCAGACTCATACACACACACACTGACTCTCACTCAGACACATACACACACACACTGACTGACTCAGACTCACACACACACACTGACTGACTCAGACTCACACACACACACTGACTCACTCAGACTCACACACACACACTGACTCTCACTCAGACACATACACACACACACTGACTCACTCAGACTCACACACACACACTGACTCACTCAGACTCACACACACACACACACACACACTGACTCTCACTCAGACACATACACACACACACTGACTCTCACTCAGGCACATCCACACACACTGACTCACTCAGACTCATACACACACACTGACTCACTCAGACTCATACACACACACACTGACTCACTCAGACTCATACACACACACACTGACTCTCACTCAGACACATACACACACTGACTCTCACTCAGACACATACACACACTGACTCACTCAGACTCACACACACTGACTCACTCAGACACATACACGCACACACTGACTCTCACTCAGACACATACACACACTGACTCTCACTCAGACTCATACACACACACTGACTCACTCAGACACATACACGCACACACTGACTCTCACTCAGACACATACACACACACACACTGACTCACTCAGACTCACACACACACACACTGACTCACTCAGACTCATACACGCACACACTGACTCTCACTCAGACTCATACACGCACACACTGACTCACTCAGACACATACACGCACACACTGACTCACTCAGACTCATACACACACACTGACTCTCACTCAGACACATACACACACACTGACTCACTCAGACTCACACACACACACTGACTCACTCAGACTCATACACACACACACTGACTCACTCAGACTCATACACACACACACTGACTCACTCAGACTCATACACACACACACTGACTCACTCAGACTCATACACACACAGTCATACACACACACACTGACTCACTCAGACTCATACACACACACACTGACTCACTCAGACTCATACACACACACACTGACTCTCACTCAGACTCATACACACACACTGACTCACTCAGACTCATACACACACACACATTGACTCTCACACACACTGACTCTCACCCAGACTCAGACACACACACACTGACTCTCACCCAGACTCACACACACACACACTGACTCTCACTCAGACTCATACACACACACTGACTCACTCAGACTCACACACACACACTGACTCTCACTCAGACTCATACACACACACACACTGACTCACTCAGACTCATACACACACACTCATACACACACACACTGACTCACTCAGACTCATACACACACACACTGACTCTCACTCAGACTCATACACACACACTGACTCACTCAGACTCATACACACACACACATTGACTCTCACACACACTGACTCTCACCCAGACTCACACAAACACACACTGACTCTCACTCAGACTCACACAAACACACACTGACTCTCACTCAGACTCATACACACACACACACTGACTCACTCAGACTCACACAAACACACACTGACTCACTCAGACTCACACAAACACACACTCACTCACTCAGACTCATACACACACACACACTGACCCTCACTCAGACTCATACACACACACTGACTCACTCAGACTCACACACACACACTGACTCACTCAGACTCACACACACACACTGACTCACTGAGACTCATACACACACACACTGAATCTCACTCAGACACATACACACACACACTGACTCACTCAGACTCACACACACACACTGACTCACTCAGACTCACACACACACACTGACTCACTGAGACTCATACACACACACACTGAATCTCACTCAGACACATACACACACACACTGAATCTCACTCAGACACATACACACACACACTGACTCTCACTCAGACTCACACACACACACTGACTCACTCAGACTCACACACACACACTGACTCACTCAGACTCACACACACACACTGACTCACTCAGACTCATACACACACACACACTGACCCTCACTCAGACTCATACACACACACTGACTCACTCAGACTCACACACACACACTGACTCACTCAGACTCACACACACACACTGACTCACTCAGACTCACACACACACACTGACTCACTCAGACTCATACACACACACACACTGACCCTCACTCAGACTCATACACACACACTGACTCACTCAGACTCACACACACACACTGACTCACTCAGACTCACACACACACACTGACTCACTGAGACTCATACACACACACACTGAATCTCACTCAGACACATACACGCACACACTGAATCTCACTCAGACTCATACACTGACACACACTGACTCACTCAGACTCACACACTCACACTGACTCACTCAGACTCACCCACACACACACTGACTCTCACTCAGACTCACACACACACACTGACTCACTCAGACTCATACACGCACACACTGAATCTCACTCAGACACATACACACACACACTGACTCACTCAGACTCACACACACACACTGACTCACTCAGACTCACACACACACACTGACTCTCACTCAGACTCACACACACACACTGACTCTCACTCAGACTCATACACGCACACACTGAATCTCACTCAGACACATACACACACACACTGACTCACTCAGACTCACACACACACACTGACTCACTCAGACTCACACACACACACTGACTCTCACTCAGACTCACACACACACACTGACTCACTCAGACTCACACACACACACTGACTCTCACTCAGACTCATACACACACACACACTGACTCTCACTCAGACACATACACACACACACTGACTCACTCAGACTCACACACACACACTGACTCTCACTCAGACACATACACACACACACTGACTCACTCAGACTCACACACACACACTGACTCTCACTCAGACTCATACACACACACACACTGACTCTCACTCAGACACATACACACACACACTGACTCACTCAGACTCACACACACACACTGACTCTCACTCAGACTCATACACACACACACACTGACTCTCACTCAGACACATACACACACACACTGACTCACTCAGACTCACACACACACACTGACTCTCACTCAGACTCACACACTCACACTGACTCACTGAGACTCATACACGCACACACTGAATCTCACTCAGACACATACACACACACACTGACTCACTCAGACTCACACACACACACTGACTCACTCAGACTCACACACTCACACTGACTCACTGAGACTCATACACGCACACACTGAATCTCACTCAGACACATACACACACACACTGACTCACTCTGACTCACACACACACACTGACTCACTCAGACTCACACACACACACTGACTCTCACTCAGACACACTGACTCTCACTCAGACGCATACACACACACACCGACACTCACTCAGACTCACACACACACACACACTGACTCACTCAGACACATACACACACACTGACTCACTCAGACACATACACACACACTGACTCACTCAGACACATACACACACACACACTGACTCTCACTCAGACACATACACACACACACACTGACTCTCACTCAGACACATACACACACACACTGACTCTCACTCAGACTCACACACACACACTGACTCACTCAGACTCACACACATACACACTGACTCTCACTCAGACACATACACACACACACTGACTCACTCAGACTCACACACACACACTGACTCTCACTCAGACTCATACACACACACACTGACTCACTCAGACTCACACACACACACTGACTCTCACTCAGACTCACACACACACACTGACTCTCACTCAGACACATACACACACACACTGACTCACTCAGACACATACACACACACACTGACTCACTCAGACTCATACACACACACAATGACTCTCACTCAGACTCACACACACACACTGACTCTCACTCAGACACATACACACACACACTGACTCACTCAGACACATACACACACCGACTCACTCAGACTCATACACAAACACAATGACTCTCACTCAGACTCATACACACACACACTGACTCACTCAGACTCACACACACACACACTGACTCACTCAGACTCACACACACACTGACTCACTCAGACTCATACACACACACTGACTCACTCAGACTCACACACACACACTGACTCACTCAGACTCACACACACACACACACACTGACTTACTCAGACTCACACACACACACTGACTCTCACTCAGACACACACACACACACACCCACTGACTCTCACTCAGACTCATACACACACACACACACACTGACTCACTCAGACTCACACACACACACTGACTCTCACTCAGACACATACACACACACACTGACTCACTCAGACACATACACACACACACTGACTCACTCAGACTCATACACACACACAATGACTCTCACTCAGACACATACACACACACACACTGACTCTCACTCAGACTCACACACACACACTGACTCTCACTCAGACTCACACACACACACTGACTCACTCAGACACACACATACACACTGACTCTCACTCAGACTCACACACACACACTGACTCACTGAGACTCATACACACACACATACACACTGACTCTCACTCAGACCCATACACACACACTGACCTC
Organism: Heterodontus francisci; assembly: GCF_036365525.1. Taxonomy (NCBI): domain Eukaryota; kingdom Metazoa; phylum Chordata; class Chondrichthyes; order Heterodontiformes; family Heterodontidae; genus Heterodontus; species Heterodontus francisci. Next base: position 24,356 of record NW_027140207.1, on the reverse strand, counting down.
ACTCAGACACATACACACACTGACTCACTCAGACTCACACACACACACTGACTCACTCAGACTCATACACACACACACTGACTCTCACTCAGACACATCCACACACACTGACTCACTCAGACTCCTACACACACACACACTGACTCACTCAGACGCATACACACACACACTGATTCACTCAGACTCATACACACACACACTGACTCTCACTCAGACACATGCACACACCCACTGACTCTCACTCAGACCCATACACACACACTGACCTCACTCAGACACATACACACACTGACTCACTCAGACTCACACACACACACACTGACTCACTCAGACTCATACACACACACACTGACTCTCACTCAGACACATCCACACACACTGACTCACTCAGACTCCTACACACACACACACTGACTCACTCAGACGCATACACACACACACTGACTCTCACTCAGACTCGCACACACACACTGACTCACTCAGACTCATACACACACACTGACTCTCACTCAGACTCACACACACACACTGACTCTCACTCAGACACATACACACACACACTGACTCTCACTCAGACACATACGCACACACACTGACTCTCACTCAGACACATACACACACACACTGACTCACTCAGACGCATACACACACACACTGACTCTCACTCAGACTCACACACACACACTGACTCTCACTCAGACACATACACACACACACTGACTCTCACTCAGACACATACACACACACTGACTCACTCAGACTCACACACACACACTGACTCTCACTCAGACACATACACACACACTGACTCACTCAGACTCACACACACACACTGACTCACTCAGACTCACTCAGACTCACACACACACACTGACTCACTCAGACTCACACACACACTCTGACTCACTCAGACACATACACACACACTGACTGACTCAGACTCACACAGACACATACACACACACACTGACTCACTCAGACACATACACACACACACTGACTCACTCAGACTCACACACACACACACTGACTCTCACTAAGACTCACACACATGAATACGGACTCTCACTCAGACTCACAAACACACACTGACTCTCACTCAGACACATACACACACACACTGACTCACTCAGACTCATACACACACACACTGACTCACTCAGACTCACACACACACACTGAATCTCACTCAGACTCACACACATGAATACGGACTCTCACTCAGACTCACAAACACACACTGACTCACTCAGACACATACACACACACACTGACTCACTCAGACTCACACACACACACTGACTGACTCAGACTCACACACACACACTGACTCACTCAGACACATACACACACACACACTGACTCACTCAGACTCACACACACACACTGACTCACTCAGACTCATACACACACACACTGACTCTCACTCAGACTCCTACACACACACACACTGACTCACTCAGACTCATACACACACACACTGACTCACTCAGACACATACACACACACACACTGACTCACTCAGACTCACACACACACACTGACTCACTCAGACACATACACACACACACTGACTCACTCAGACTCACACACACACACTGACTCACTCAGACTCATACACACACACACTGACTCTCACTCAGACTCACACACACACACTGACTCACTCAGACTCACACACACACACTGACTCACTCAGACTCATATACACACACACTGACTCTCACTCAGACTCACACACACACACTGACTGACTCAGACTCACACAGACACATACACACACACACTGACTCACTCAGACACATACACACACACACTGACTCACTCAGACTCACACACACACATTGACTCACTCAGACTCATACACACACACTGACTCTCACTCAGACACATACACACACTGACTCTCACTCAGACTCACACACACACTGACTCACTCAGACACATACACATATACACACACACTGACTCACTCAGACTCACACACACACACTGACTCACTCAGACTCACACACACACTGACTCTCACTCAGGCACATACACACACACACACTGACTCTCACTCAGACTCACACACACACTGACTCACTCAGACACATACACATATACACACACACTGACTCACTCAGACTCACACACACACACTTACTCACTCAGACTCACACACACACTGACTCACTCAGACACATACACACACACACACACTGACTCACTCAGACTCACACACACACACGACTCACTCAGACTCACACACACACACACTGACTCTCACTCAGACTCACACACAGACACTGACTCACTCAGATACACACACACCCTGACTCACTCAGACTCTCACACACACACTGACTCTCACTCAGACTCACACACACACACACACTGACTCTCACTCAGACTCACACTCACACACTGACTCTCACTCAGACTCACACACACACACACACTGACTCTCACTCAGACTCACACACACACACTGACTCTCACAGTGACTCTCACTCAGACTCACACACACTCACACTGACTCTCACTCAGACTCACACACACACTCACACTGACTCTCACTCAGACTCACACACACACTCACACTGACTCTCACTCAGACACATACACACACTCACAGTGACTCTCACTCATACTCACACTGACTCTCACTCAGACTCACAGACACCCACACTAACCCTTATGATGACCCTCACACACGCTCATACTGACTCTCACGCAGACTCACACACACGAACACTGACTCTCACTCAGACTCACACACACGAACACTGACTCTCACTCAGACACATACACACACTCACAGTGACTCTCACTCATACTCACACTGACTCTCACTCAGACTCACAGACACCCACACTAACCCTTATGATGACCCTCACACACGCTCATACTGACTCTCACGCAGACTCACACACACGAACACTGACTCTCACTCAGACTCACACACACGAACACTGACTCTCACTCAGACTCACACACACACACTGAATCACTCAGACCCATGCACATACACACACTGACTCTCACACTGACTCTCACTCAGACTCACACACACACACAGACTCCCACTCAGACACACACACACAGACTCCCACTCAGACTCACACACACACAGACTCTCACTCAGACTCACACACACACACACAGACTCTCACTCAGACTCACACACACACACACAGACTCTCACTCAGACTCACACACACACACACAGACTCACACACACACAGACTCCCACTCAGACACACACACACACAGACTCTCACTCAGACTCACACACACACACACACACAGACTTTCACTCAGACTCACACACACACTCACACTGACACTCACGCAGACTCACACACACACTCACACTGAATCTCACTCACACTCACACACACTCACACTGACTGTCACTCAGACCCAGAAACACTCAGACTGACTCTCACTCAGACTCACACACACACTGACTCTCACTCAGACTCTCACACACACTCACACTGACTCTCACTCAGACTCACACACACACACTGACTCACACTCAGACCCACACACACACACACACTGACTCTCACTCAGACTCACACACACACACTGACTCACTCAGACTCACACACATACACACTGACTCTCACTCAGACACATACACACACACACTGACTCACTCAGACTCACACACACACACTGACTCTCACTCAGACTCACACACACACACACTGACTCACTCAGACTCACACACACACACTGACTCTCACTCAGACTCACACACACACACTGACTCTCACTCAGACACATACACACACACACTGACTCACTCAGACACATACACACACACACTGACTCACTCAGACTCATACACACACACAATGACTCTCACTCAGACTCACACACACACACTGACTCTCACTCAGACACATACACACACACACTGACTCACTCAGACTCACACACACACACTGACTCACTCAGACTCACACACTCACACTGACTCTCACTCAGACTCACACACACACACTGACTCTCACTCAGACACACTGACTCTCACTCAGACGCATACACACACACACTGACACTCACTCAGACTCACACACACACACACACTGACTCACTCAGACACATACACACACACTGACTCACTCAGACACATACACACACACACACTGACTCTCACTCAGACACATACACACACACACACTGACTCTCACTCAGACACATACACACACACACTGACTCTCACTCAGACTCACACACACACACTGACTCACTCAGACTCACACACATACACACTGACTCTCACTCAGACACATACACACACACACTGACTCACTCAGACTCACACACACACACTGACTCTCACTCAGACTCATACACACACACACTGACTCACTCAGACTCACACACACACACTGACTCTCACTCAGACTCACACACACACACTGACTCTCACTCAGACACATACACACACACACTGACTCACTCAGACACATACACACACACACTGACTCACTCAGACTCATACACACACACAATGACTCTCACTCAGACTCACACACACACACTGACTCTCACTCAGACACATACACACACACACTGACTCACTCAGACACATACACACACCGACTCACTCAGACTCATACACAAACACAATGACTCTCACTCAGACTCATACACACACACACTGACTCACTCAGACTCACACACACACACTGACTCACTCAGACTCACACACACACTGACTCACTCAGACTCATACACACACACTGACTCACTCAGACTCACACACACACACTGACTCACTCAGACTCACACACACACACACACACACACTGACACTCACTCAGACTCATACACTGACACACACTGACTTACTCAGACTCACACACACACACTGACTCTCACTCAGACACACACACACACACACCCACTGACTCTCACTCAGACTCATACACACACACACACACACTGACTCACTCAGACTCACACACACACACTGACTCTCACTCAGACACATACACACACACACTGACTCACTCAGACACATACACACACACACTGACTCACTCAGACTCATACACACACACAATGACTCTCACTCAGACACATACACACACACACACTGACTCTCACTCAGACTCACACACACACACTGACTCACTCAGACACACACATACACACTGACTCTCACTCAGACTCACACACACACACTGACTCACTGAGACTCATACACACACACATACACACTGACTCTCACTCAGACCCATACACACACACTGACCTCACTCAGACACATACACACACTGACTCACTCAGACTCACACACACACACTGACTCACTCAGACTCATACACACACACACTGACTCTCACTCAGACACATCCACACACACTGACTCACTCAGACTCCTACACACACACACACTGACTCACTCAGACGCATACACACACACACTGATTCACTCAGACTCATACACACACACACTGACTCTCACTCAGACACATGCACACACCCACTGACTCTCACTCAGACCCATACACACACACTGACCTCACTCAGACACATACACACACTGACTCACTCAGACTCACACACACACACACTGACTCACTCAGACTCATACACACACACACTGACTCTCACTCAGACACATCCACACACACTGACTCACTCAGACTCCTACACACACACACACTGACTCACTCAGACGCATACACACACACACTGACTCTCACTCAGACTCACACACACACACTGACTCACTCAGACTCATACACACACACTGACTCTCACTCAGACTCACACACACACACTGACTCTCACTCAGACACATACACACACACACTGACTCTCACTCAGACACATACGCACACACACTGACTCTCACTCAGACACATACACACACACACTGACTCACTCAGACGCATACACACACACACTGACTCTCACTCAGACTCACACACACACACTGACTCTCACTCAGACACATACACACACACACTGACTCTCACTCAGACACATACACACACACTGACTCACTCAGACTCACACACACACACTGACTCTCACTCAGACACATACACACACACTGACTCACTCAGACTCACACACACACACTGACTCACTCAGACTCACTCAGACTCACACACACACACTGACTCACTCAGACTCACACACACACTCTGACTCACTCAGACACATACACACACACTGACTGACTCAGACTCACACAGACACATACACACACACACTGACTCACTCAGACACATACACACACACACTGACTCACTCAGACTCACACACACACACACTGACTCTCACTAAGACTCACACACATGAATACGGACTCTCACTCAGACTCACAAACACACACTGACTCTCACTCAGACACATACACACACACACTGACTCACTCAGACTCATACACACACACACTGACTCACTCAGACTCACACACACACACTGAATCTCACTCAGACTCACACACATGAATACGGACTCTCACTCAGACTCACAAACACACACTGACTCACTCAGACACATACACACACACACTGACTCACTCAGACTCACACACACACACTGACTGACTCAGACTCACACACACACACTGACTCACTCAGACACATACACACACACACACTGACTCACTCAGACTCACACACACACACTGACTCACTCAGACTCATACACACACACACTGACTCTCACTCAGACTCCTACACACACACACACTGACTCACTCAGACTCATACACACACACACTGACTCACTCAGACACATACACACACACACACTGACTCACTCAGACTCACACACACACACTGACTCACTCAGACACATACACACACACACTGACTCACTCAGACTCACACACACACACTGACTCACTCAGACTCATACACACACACACTGACTCTCACTCAGACTCACACACACACACTGACTCACTCAGACTCACACACACACACTGACTCACTCAGACTCATATACACACACACTGACTCTCACTCAGACTCACACACACACACTGACTGACTCAGACTCACACAGACACATACACACACACACTGACTCACTCAGACACATACACACACACACTGACTCACTCAGACTCACACACACACATTGACTCACTCAGACTCATACACACACACTGACTCTCACTCAGACACATACACACACTGACTCTCACTCAGACTCACACACACACTGACTCACTCAGACACATACACATATACACACACACTGACTCACTCAGACTCACACACACACACTGACTCACTCAGACTCACACACACACTGACTCTCACTCAGGCACATACACACACACACACTGACTCTCACTCAGACTCACACACACACTGACTCACTCAGACACATACACATATACACACACACTGACTCACTCAGACTCACACACACACACTTACTCACTCAGACTCACACACACACTGACTCACTCAGACACATACACACACACACACACTGACTCACTCAGACTCACACACACACACGACTCACTCAGACTCACACACACACACACTGACTCTCACTCAGACTCACACACAGACACTGACTCACTCAGACACATACACACACACCCTGACTCACTCAGACTCTCACACACACACTGACTCTCACTCAGACTCACACACACACACACACTGACTCTCACTCAGACTCACACTCACACACTGACTCTCACTCAGACTCACACACACACACACACTGACTCTCACTCAGACTCACACACACACACTGACTCTCACAGTGACTCTCACTCAGACTCACACACACTCACACTGACTCTCACTCAGACTCACACACACACTCACACTGACTCTCACTCAGACTCACACACACACTCACACTGACTCTCACTCAGACACATACACACACTCACAGTGACTCTCACTCATACTCACACTGACTCTCACTCAGACTCACAGACACCCACACTAACCCTTATGATGACCCTCACACACGCTCATACTGACTCTCACGCAGACTCACACACACGAACACTGACTCTCACTCAGACTCACACACACGAACACTGACTCTCACTCAGACACATACACACACTCACAGTGACTCTCACTCATACTCACACTGACTCTCACTCAGACTCACAGACACCCACACTAACCCTTATGATGACCCTCACACACGCTCATACTGACTCTCACGCAGACTCACACACACGAACACTGACTCTCACTCAGACTCACACACACGAACACTGACTCTCACTCAGACTCACACACACACACTGAATCACTCAGACCCATGCACATACACACACTGACTCTCACACTGACTCTCACTCAGACTCACACACACACACAGACTCCCACTCAGACACACACACACAGACTCCCACTCAGACTCACACACACACAGACTCTCACTCAGACTCACACACACACACACAGACTCTCACTCAGACTCACACACACACACACAGACTCTCACTCAGACTCACACACACACACACAGACTCTCACTCAGACTCACACACACACAGACTCCCACTCAGACACACACACACACAGACTCTCACTCAGACTCACACACACACACACACACAGACTTTCACTCAGACTCACACACACACTCACACTGACACTCACGCAGACTCACACACACACTCACACTGAATCTCACTCACACTCACACACACTCACACTGACTGTCACTCAGACCCAGAAACACTCAGACTGACTCTCACTCAGACTCACACACACACTGACTCTCACTCAGACTCTCACACACACTCACACTGACTCTCACTCAGACTCACACACACACACTGACTCACACTCAGACCCACACACACACATACACTGACTCTCACTCAGACTCACACACACACACTGACTCTCACTCAGACCCACACACACACACACACTGACTCTCACTCAGTCTCACACACACTCACACTGACTCTCACTCAGACTCACACACACACAAACACTGACTCTCACTCAGACTCACACACGCACACTGACTCTCACTCAGACGCACACACACACAAACACTGACTCTCACTCAGACACACACACACACACACACTGACTCTCACTCAGACTCACAGACACTCACACTGACTCTCACTCAGACTCACACACACACTCACACTGACTCTCACTCAGACTCATACACACTCACACTGACTCTCACTCAGACTCACACACACACAAACACTGACTCTCACTCAGACTCACACACACACACTGACTCTCACTCAGACTCACACACACACTCACACTGACTCTCACTCAGACTCATACACACTCACACTGACTCTCACTCAGACTCACACACACACAAACACTGACTCTCACTCAGACTCACACACACACACTGACTCTCACTCAGACTCACACACACACTCACACTGACTCTCACTCAGACTCATACACACTCACACTGACTCTCACTCAGACTCACACACACACTCACACTGACTCTCACTCAGACTCACACTGACTCTCACTCAGACTCACACTGACTCTCACTCAGACTCACACACACACTCACACTGACTCTCACTCAGATTCACACACACAGACTAACTCTCACTCAGACTCACACACACACTCTCACTGACTCTCACTCAGACTCACACACACACTCACACTGACTCTCACTCAGATTCACACACACAGACTAACTCTCACTCAGACTCACACACACACACACACTGACTCTCACTCAGAAACACACACACTCACATTGACCCTCATCCAGTCACACACAAACTCACACTGACTCTCACTCAGACTCATACACACACACACTGACTCACACAGACTCATACACACACACACACTGACTCTCACCCAGACTCACACAAACACACAATGACTCTCACTCAGACTCATACACACACACACTGACTCACTCAGACTCACACACACACTGACTCTCACTCAGGCACATACACACACACACACTGACTCTCACTCAGACTCACACACACACTGACTCACTCAGACACATACACATATACACACACACTGACTCACTCAGACTCACACACACACACTTACTCACTCAGACTCACACACACACTGACTCACTCAGACACATACACACACACACACACTGACTCACTCAGACTCACACACACACACGACTCACTCAGACTCATACACACACACACTGACTCTCACTCAGACTCACAGACAGACACTGACTCACTCAGACACATACACACACACCCTGACTCACTCAGACTCTCACACACACACACACTGACTCTCACAGTGACTCTCACTCAGACTCACACACACTCACACTGACTCTCACTCAGACTCACACACACACTCACACTGACTCTCACTCAGACTCACACACACACTCACACTGACTCTCACTCAGACACATACACACACTCACAGTGACTCTCACTCATACTCACACTGACTCTCACTCAGACTCACAGACACCCACACTAACCCTTATGATGACCCTCACACACGCTCATACTGACTCTCACGCAGACTCACACACACGAACACTGACTCTCACTCAGACTCACACACACGAACACTGACTCTCACTCAGACACATACACACACTCACAGTGACTCTCACTCATACTCACACTGACTCTCACTCAGACTCACAGACACCCACACTAACCCTTATGATGACCCTCACACACGCTCATACTGACTCTCACGCAGACTCACACACACGAACACTGACTCTCACTCAGACTCACACACACGAACACTGACTCTCACTCAGACTCACACACACACACTGAATCACTCAGACCCATGCACATACACACACTGACTCTCACACTGACTCCCACTCAGACACACACACACAGACTCCCACTCAGACTCACACACACACAGACTCTCACTCAGACTCACACACACACACACAGACTCTCACTCAGACTCACACACACACACACAGACTCTCACTCAGACTCACACACACACAGACTCCCACTCAGACACACACACACACAGACTCTCACTCAGACTCACACACACACACACACACACAGACTTTCACTCAGACTCACACACACACTCACACTGACACTCACGCAGACTCACACACACACTCACACTGAATCTCACTCACACTCACACACACTCACACTGACTGTCACTCAGACCCAGAAACACTCAGACTGACTCTCACTCAGACTCACACACACACTGACTCTCACTCAGACTCTCACACACACTCACACTGACTCTCACTCAGACTCACACACACACACTGACTCACACTCAGACCCACACACACACATACACTGACTCTCACTCAGACTCACACACACACACTGACTCTCACTCAGACCCACACACACACACACACTGACTCTCACTCAGTCTCACACACACTCACACTGACTCTCACTCAGACTCACACACACACAAACACTGACTCTCACTCAGACTCACACACGCACACTGACTCTCACTCAGACGCACACACACACAAACACTGACTCTCACTCAGACACACACACACACACACACACTGACTCTCACTCAGACTCACAGACACTCACACTGACTCTCACTCAGACTCACACACACACTCACACTGACTCTCACTCAGACTCATACACACTCACACTGACTCTCACTCAGACTCACACACACACAAACACTGACTCTCACTCAGACTCACACACACACACTGACTCTCACTCAGACTCACACACACACTCACACTGACTCTCACTCAGACTCATACACACTCACACTGACTCTCACTCAGACTCACACACACACAAACACTGACTCTCACTCAGACTCACACACACACACTGACTCTCACTCAGACTCACACACACACTCACACTGACTCTCACTCAGACTCATACACACTCACACTGACTCTCACTCAGACTCACACACACACTCACACTGACTCTCACTCAGACTCACACTGACTCTCACTCAGACTCACACTGACTCTCACTCAGACTCACACACACACTCACACTGACTCTCACTCAGATTCACACACACAGACTAACTCTCACTCAGACTCACACACACACTCTCACTGACTCTCACTCAGACTCACACACACACTCACACTGACTCTCACTCAGATTCACACACACAGACTAACTCTCACTCAGACTCACACACACACACACACTGACTCTCACTCAGAAACACACACACTCACATTGACCCTCATCCAGTCACACACAAACTCACACTGACTCTCACTCAGACTCATACACACACACACTGACTCACACAGACTCATACACACACACACACTGACTCTCACCCAGACTCACACAAACACACAATGACTCTCACTCAGACTCATACACACACACACTGACTCACTCAGACTCACACACACACTCACACTGACTCTCACTCAGACTCACACACACACTCAATGAGTCTCACTCAGACACACACACACTTTCAATGACTCTCACTCAGACTCACACACACGCACACTGACTCTCACTCAGACTCACACAAACTCACACTGACTCTCACTCAAACTCACACACACTCAATGAGTCTCACTCACACACACACACTGACTCTCACTCAGACCCACACACATGAACACGGACTCGCACTCAGACTCACACTGACTCTCACACACTGACTCTCACTCTGACTCACACACACCCACACTGACTCTCACTCAGACACACACACACACTCACATTGACTCTCACTCAGACTCACACACACACTCACACTGACTCTCACTCAGACTCACACACACACTCAATGAGTCTCACTCAGACACACACACACTTACACTGACTCTCACTCAGACTCACACACACGCACACTGACTCTCACTCAGACTCACACAAACTCACACTGACTCTCACTCAGACTCACACACACACTCACACTGACTCTCACTCAGACTCACACTGATTCTCACTCAGACTCACACACACACTCACACTGACTCTCACTCAGACTCACACACACACTCAATGAGTCTCACTCAGGCACACACACACACTCACACTGACTCTCACTCAGACTCACACACACACACACTGACTCTCACTCAGACCCACACACATGAACACGGACTCGCACTCAGACTCACACTGACTCTCACAAACACTGACTCTCACTCAGACTCACACACACACTGACTCTCACTCAGACTCACACACACACTCACACTGACTCTCACTCAGACTCATACACACTCACACTGACTCTCACTCAGACTCACACACACACTCACACTGACTCTCACTCAGACTCACACTGACTCTCACTCAGACTCACACACACACTCACACTGACTCTCACTCAGATTCACACACACAGACTAACTCTCACTCAGACTCTCACACACACTCACACTGACTCTTACTCAGACTCACACACACACACTGACTCTCACTCAGAAACACACACACTCACACTGACCCTCATCCAGTCACACACAAACTCACACTGACTCTCACTCAGACTCATACACACAGTCACATTGACTCTCACTAAGACTCACACACACACTCACACTGACTCTCACTCAGACTCACACACACACTCAATGAGTCTCACTCAGACACACACACACTTTCACTGACTCTCACTCAGACTCACACACACGCACACTGACTCTCACTCAGACTCACACAAACTCACACTGACTCTCACTCAGACTCACACTGATTCTCACTCAGACTCACACACACACTCACACTGACTCTCACTCAGACTCACAATGACTCTCACTCAGAATCACACTGACTCTCACTCAGAATCACACTGACTCTCACTCAGACTCACACTGACTCTCACTCAGACTCACACTGACTCTCACTCAGACTCACACTGACTCTCACTCAGACTCTCACTCAGACTCACACTGATTCTCACTCAGACTCACACACACACTCACAGTGACTCTCACTCAGACACAGACACACCCCCCCAAATATAATAACATCACACACACACACTCTAATATAATAACATCACACACACACTCTCTAATATAATAACATCACACACACACACTCTAATATAATAACATCACACACACACACTCTAATATAATAACATCACACACACACACTAATATAATAACATCACACACACACTCTAATATAATAACATCACACACACACACTCTAATATAATAACATCACACACACACACTCTAATATAATAACATCACACACACACACTCTAATATAATAACATCACACACACACACTAATATAATAACATCACACACACACTCTAATATAATAACATCACACACACACACTCTAATATAATAACATCACACACACACACTCCAATATAATAACATCACACACACACTCTAATATAATAACATCACACACACACACTCTAATATAATAACATCACACACACACTCTCTAATATAATATCACACACACACACTCTAATATAATAACATCACACACACACACTAATATAATAACTTCACACACACACACTAATATAATAACATCACACACACACTCTAATATAATAACATCACACACACACTCTAATATAATAACATCACACACACACTCTAATATAATAACATCACACACACACACTAATATAATAACATCACACACACACACTAATATAATAACATCACACACACACACTAATATAATAACATCACACACACACTCTAATATAATAACATCACACACACACACACACTAATATAATAACATCACACACACACTCTAATATAATAACATCACACACACACACTCTAATATAATAACATCACACACTCTCTCTAATATAATAACATCACACACACACACTCTAATATAATAACATCACACACACACTCTAATATAATAACATCACACACACACTCTAATATAATAACATCACACACACACACTCTAATATAATATCACACACACACTCTCTAATATAATATCACACACACACACTCTAATATAATAACATCACACACACACACTAATATAATAACATCACACACACACACTCTAATATAATAACATCACACACTCTCTCTAATATAATAACATCACACACACACTCTAATATAATAACATCACACACACACACTAATATAATAACATCACACACACACACTCTAATATAATAACATCACACACTCTCTCTAATATAATAACATCACACACACACTCTAATATAATAACATCACACACACACACTAATATAATAACATCACACACACACTCTAATATAATAACATCACACACACACACTAATATAATAACATCACACACACACACACTAATATAATAACATCACACACACACACTCTAATATAATAACATCACACACTCTCTCTAATATAATAACATCACACACACACACACTAATATAATAACATCACACACACACACTAATATAATAACATCACACACACACTCTAATATAATAACATCACACACACACTCTAATATAATAACATCACACACACACACTAATATAATAACATCACACACACACACTAATATAATAACATCACACACACACACTAATATAATAACATCACACACACACTCTAATATAATAACATCACACACACACACACACTAATATAATAACATCACACACACACTCTAATATAATAACATCACACACACACACTCTAATATAATAACATCACACACTCTCTCTAATATAATAACATCACACACACACACTCTAATATAATAACATCACACACACACTCTAATATAATATCACACACACACTCTAATATAAAAACATCACACACACACACTCTAATATAATATCACACACACACTCTCTAATATAATATCACACACACACACTCTAATATAATAACATCACACACACACACTAATATAATAACATCACACACACACACTCTAATATAATAACATCACATACACACACTCTAATATAATAACATCACATACAGACACTCTAATATAATAACATCACACACACACTCTAATATAATAACATCACACACACACTCTAATATAATATCACACACACACACTCTAATATAATAACATCACACACACACACTCTAATATAATAACATCACACACACACACTCTAATATAATAACATCACACACACACACTCTAATATAATAACATCACACACACAGACTCTAATATAATAACATCACACACACACACTAATATAATAACATCACACACACACACACTCTAATATAATAACATCACACACACACACACACTAATATAATAACATCACACACACACTCTAATATAATAACATCACACACACACACTCTAATATAATAACATCACACACACACACTCTAATATAATAACATCACACACACACACTCTAATATAATAACATCACACACACAGACTCTAATATAATAACATCACACACACACACTAATATAATAACATCACACACACACACACTCTAATATAATAACATCACACACACACACACTCTAATATAATAACATCACACACACACACACACTAATATAATAACATCACACACACACTCTAATATAATAACATCACACACACACACTCTAATATAATAACATCACACACTCTCTCTAATATAATAACATCACACACACACACTCTAATATAATAACATCACACACACACTCTAATATAATAACATCACACACACACTCTAATATAATAACATCACACACACACACTCTAATATAATATCACACACACACTCTCTAATATAATATCACACACACACACTCTAATATAATAACATCACACACACACACTAATATAATAACATCACACACACACACTCTAATATAATATCACACACACACTCTCTAATATAATATCACACACACACACTCTAATATAATAACATCACACACACACACTAATATAATAACATCACACACACACACTCTAATATAATAACATCACATACACACACTCTAATATAATAACATCACATACAGACACTCTAATATAATAACATCACACACACACTCTAATATAATAACATCACACACACACTCTAATATAATATCACACACACACACTCTAATATAATAACATCACACACACACACTCTAATATAATAACATCACACACACACACTCTAATATAATAACATCACACACACACACTCTAATATAATAACATCACACACACAGACTCTAATATAATAACATCACACACACACACTAATATAATAACATCACACACACACACACTCTAATATAATAACATCACACACACACACACACTAATATAATAACATCACACACACACTCTAATATAATAACATCACACACACACTCTAATATAATAACATCACACACACACACTCTAATATAATAACATCACACACTCTCTCTAATATAATAACATCACACACACACACTCTAATATAATAACATCACACACTCTCTCTAATATAATATCACACACACACACTCTAATATAATAACATCACACACACACACTCTAATATAATAACATTACACACACACTCTAATATAATAACATCACACACACACTCTAATATAATAACATTACACACACACTCTAATATAATAACATCACACACACACACACTAATATAATAACATTACACACACACTCTAATATAATAACATCACACACACACACTCTAATATAATAACATCACACACACACACTCTAATATAATAACATCACAAACACACACTCTAATATAATAACATCACACACACACACTAATATAATAACATCACACACACACACTAATATAATAACATCACACACACACACTCTAATATAATAACATCACACACACACACTCTAATATAATAACATCACACACACACACTAATATAATAACATCACACACACACTCTAATATAATATCACACACACACACTCTAATATAATAACATCACACACACACACTCTAATATAATAACATCACACACATACACTAATATAATAACATCACACACACACACTCTAATATAATAACATCACACACACACACTAATATAATAACATCACACACACACACTCTAATATAATAACATCACACACACACACTCTAATATAATAACATCACACACACACTCTAATATAATAACATCACACACACACTCTAATATAATAACATCACACACTCTCTCTAATATAATAACATCACACACACACTCTAATATAATAACATCACACACACACACTCTAATATAATAACATCACACACTCTAATATAATAACATCACACACTCTCTCTAATATAATATCACACACACACACTCTAATATAATAACATCACACACACACACTCTAATATAATAACATTACACACACACTCTAATATAATAACATCACACACACACTCTAATATAATAACATTACACACACACTCTAATATAATAACATCACACACACACACACTAATATAATAACATTACACACACACTCTAATATAATAACATCACACACACACACTCTAATATAATAACATCACACACACACACTCTAATATAATAACATCACACACACACACTAATATAATAACATCACACACACACACTCTAATATAATATCACACACACACACACACTAATATAATAACATCACACACACACTCTAATATAATAACATCACACACTCTCTCTAATATAATAACATCACACACACACTCTAATATAATAACATCACACACACACACACTAATATAATAACATTACACACACACTCTAATATAATAACATCACACACACACACTCTAATATAATAACATCACACACACACACTCTAATATAATAACATCACACACACACTCTAATATAATAACATCACACACACACACTAATATAATAACATCACACACACACACTCTAATATAATAACATCACACACACACACTAATATAATAACATCACACACACACACACTAATATAATAACATCACACACACACACACTAATATAATAACATCACACACACACACTAATATAATAACATCACACACACACACTCTAATATAATAACATCACACACACACACTCTAATATAATAACATCACACACACACTCTAATATAATAACATCACACACACACACTCTAATATAATAACATCACAAACACACACTCTAATATAATAACATCACACACACACTCTAATATAATAACATCACACACACACACTCTAATATAATAACATCACACACACACACTCTAATATAATAACATCACACACACACACTAATATAATAACATCACACACACACACTCTAATATAATAACATCACACACACACACTCTAATATAATAACATCACACACACAGACTCTAATATAATAACATCACACACACACACTAATATAATAACATCACACACACACACACTCTAATATAATAACATCACACACACACACACTCTAATATAATAACATCACACTTCTTTTGGGCCTCCTTATCTCGAGAGACAATGGATACGCGCCTGGAGGTGGTCAGTGGTTTGTGAAGCAGCGCCTGGAGTGGCTATAAAGGCCAATTCTGGAGTGACAGGCTCTTCCACAGGTGCTGCAGAGAAATTTGTTTGTTGGGGCTGTTGCACAGTTGGCTCTCCCCTTGCGCCTCTGTCTTTTTTCCTGCCAACTACTAAGTCTCTTCGACTCGCCACAATTTAGCCCTGTCTTTATGGCTGCCCGCCAGCTCTGGCGAATGCTGGCAACTGACTCCCACGACTTGTGATCAATGTCACACGATTTCATGTCGCGTTTGCAGACGTCTTTATAACGGAGACATGGACGGCCGGTGGGTCTGATACCAGTGGCGAGCTCGCTGTACAATGTGTCTTTGGGGATCCTGCCATCTTCCATGCGGCTCACATGGCCAAGCCATCTCAAGCGCCGCTGACTCAGTAGTGTGTATAAGCTGGGGATGTTGGCCGCTTCAAGGACTTCTGTGTTGGAGATATAGTCCTGCCACCTGATGCCAAGTATTCTCCGAAGGCAGCGAAGATGGAATGAATTGAGACGTCGCTCTTGGCTGGCATACGTTGTCCAGGCCTCGCTGCCGTAGAGCAAGGTACTGAGGACACAGGCCTGATACACTCGGACTTTTGTGTTCCGTGTCAGTGCGCCATTTTCCCACACTCTCTTGGCCAGTCTGAACATAGCAGTGGAAGCCTTACCCATGCGCTTGTTGATTTCTGCATCTAGAGACAGGTTACTGGTGATAGTTGAGCCTAGGTAGGTGAACTCTTGAACCACTTCCAGAGCGTGGTCGCCAATATTGATGGATGGAGCATTTCTGACATCCTGCCCCATGATGTTCGTTTTCTTGAGGCTGATGGTTAGGCCAAATTCATTGCAGGCAGACGCAAACCTGTCGATGAGACTCTGCAGGCATTCTTCAGTGTGAGATGTTAAAGCAGCATCGTCAGCAAAGAGGAGTTCTCTGATGAGGACTTTCCGTACTTTGGACTTCGCTCTTAGACGGGCAAGGTTGAACAACCTGCCCCCTGATCTTGTGTGGAGGAAAATTCCTTCTTCAGAGGATTTGAACGCATGTGAAAGCAGCAGGGAGAAGAAAATTCCAAAAAGTGTGGGTGCGAGAACACAGCCCTGTTTCACACCACTCAGGATAGGAAAGTGCTCTGATGAGGAGCCACCATGTTGAATTGTGCCTTTCATATTGTCATGGAATGAGGTGATGATACTTAGTAGCTTTGGTGGACATCCGATCTTTTCTAGTAGTCTGAAGAGACCACGTCTGCTGACGAATAACATCACACACACACACTCTAATATAATAACATCACACACACACACTCTAATATAATAACATCACACACACACACTCTAATATAATAACATCACACACACACTCTAATATAATAACATCACACACTCTCTCTAATATAATAACATCACACACACACACTAATATAATAACATCACACACACACACTCTAATATAATAACATCACACACACACTCTAATATAATAACATCACACACACACACTCTAATATAATAACATCACACACACACACACTAATATAATAACATCACACACACACACTCTAATATAATATCACACACACACACACACTAATATAATAACATCACACACACACTCTAATATAATAACATCACACACTCTCTCTAATATAATAACATCACACACACACTCTAATATAATAACATCACACACTCTCTCTAATATAATAACATCACACACACTCTCTCTAATATAATAACATCACACACACACACTCTAATATAATAACATCACACACACACACTCTAATATAATAACATCACACACACACTCTAATATAATAACATCACACACACACTCTCTAATATAATAACATCACACACTCTCTCTAATATAATAACATCACACACACACACTCTAATATAATATCACACACACACTCTAATATAATAACATCACACACACACTCTAATATAATAACATCACACACTCTCTCTAATATAATATCACACACACACACTCTAATATAATAACATCACACACACACACTCTAATATAATAACATCACACACACACTCTAATATAATAACATCACACACTCTCTCTAATATAATAACATCACACACACACACTAATATAATAACATCACACACACACACACTAATATAATAACATCACACACACACACTCTAATATAATAACATCACACACACACACTCTAATATAATAACATCACACACACACTCTAATATAATAACATCACACACACACTCTAATATAATAACATCACACACTCTCTCTAATATAATAACATCACACACTCTCTCTAATATAATAACATCACACACACACAATCTAATATAATAACATCACACACACACACTCTAATATAATAACATCACACACACACACTCTAACATAATAACATCACACACACACTCTAATATAATAACATCACACACACACTCTAATATAATAACATCACACACACACTCTAATATAATAACATCACACACTCTCTCTAATATAATAACATCACACACACACACACTAATATAATAACATCACACACACACACACTAACATAATAACATCACACACACACTCTAATATAATAACATCACACACACACACTCTAATATAATAACATCACACACACACACTCTAATATAATAACATCACACACACACACACTAATATAATAACATCACACACACACACTAATATAATAACATCACACACACACACTCTAATATAATAACATCACACACACACTCTCTAATATAATAACATCACACACTCTCTCTAATATAATAACATCACACACACACACTCTAATATAATAACATCACACACACACACTCTAATATAATAACATCACACACACACACTCTAATATAATAACATCACACACACACTCTAATATAATAACATCACACACACACACTAATATAATAACATCACACACACACACACTAATATAATAACATCACACACACACACTCTAATATAATAACATCACACACACACACTCTAATATAATAACATCACACACTCTCTCTAATATAATAACATCACACACACACACTAATATAATAACATCACACACACACACACTAATATAATAACATCACACACACACACTCTAATATAATAACATCACACACACACACTCTAATATAATAACATCACACACACACTCTAATATAATAACATCACACACACACTCTAATATAATAACATCACACACACACACTAATATAATAACATCACACACACACACACTAATATAATAACATCACACACACACACTCTAATATAATAACATCACACACACACACTCTAATATAATAACATCACACACTCTCTCTAATATAATAACATCACACACACACACTAATATAATAACATCACACACACACACACTAATATAATAACATCACACACACACACTCTAATATAATAACATCACACACACACACTCTAATATAATAACATCACACACACACTCTAATATAATAACATCACACACACACTCTAATATAATAACATCACACACTCTCTCTAATATAATAACATCACACACTCTCTCTAATATAATAACATCACACACACACAATCTAATATAATAACATCACACACACACACTCTAATATAATAACATCACACACACACACTCTAACATAATAACATCACACACACACTCTAATATAATAACATCACACACACACTCTAATATAATAACATCACACACACACTCTAATATAATAACATCACACACTCTCTCTAATATAATAACATCACACACACACACACTAATATAATAACATCACACACACACACACTAACATAATAACATCACACACACACTCTAATATAATAACATCACACACACACACTCTAATATAATAACATCACACACACACACTCTAATATAATAACATCACACACACACACACTAATATAATAACATCACACACACACACTAATATAATAACATCACACACACACACTCTAATATAATAACATCACACACACACTCTCTAATATAATAACATCACACACTCTCTCTAATATAATAACATCACACACACACACTCTAATATAATAACATCACACACACACTCTAATATAATAACATCACACACACACACTCTAATATA
This sequence comes from Heterodontus francisci, assembly GCF_036365525.1. Taxonomy (NCBI): domain Eukaryota; kingdom Metazoa; phylum Chordata; class Chondrichthyes; order Heterodontiformes; family Heterodontidae; genus Heterodontus; species Heterodontus francisci. The sequence goes on along the minus strand of NW_027140207.1, from coordinate 761 downwards.
ATAACATCACACACATACACTCTAATATAATAACATCACACACACACACTCTAATATAATAACATCACACACACACACTCTAATATAATAACATCACACACACACACTCTAATATAATAACATCACACACACACACTCTAATATAATAACATCACACACACACTCTAATATAATAACATCACACACACACTCTAATATAATAACATTACACACACACTCTAATATAATAACATCACACACACACACACTAATATAATAACATTACACACACACTCTAATATAATAACATCACACACACACACACACTCTAATATAATAACATCACACACACACACTCTAATATAATAACATCACACACACACTCTAATATAATAACATCACACACACACACACTAATATAATAACATCACACACACACACTCTAATATAATAACATCACACACACACACTAATATAATATCACACACACACACACTAATATAATAACATCACACACACACACACTAATATAATAACATCACACACACACACTAATATAATAACATCACACACACACACTCTAATATAATAACATCACACACACACACTCTAATATAATAACATCACACACACACTCTAATATAATATCACACACACACACTCTAATATAATAACATCACAAACACACACTCTAATATAACATCACACACACACTCTAATATAATAACATCACACACACACACTCTAATATAATAACATCACACACACACACACTAATATAA
>NW_027140206.1:0-87215 GCF_036365525.1 Heterodontus francisci | reverse complement strand
AGTCCCCTTCACTATCTGCTACTCCACCAATCTTAGTGTCGTCTGCAAACTTGCTAATCAGTCCACCTTTACTTTCCTCCAAATCATTAATGTATATCACAAACAACAGTGGTCCCAGCACGGATCCCTGTGGAACACCACTGGTCACACATCTCCATTTTGAGAAACTCCCTTCCACTGCTACTCTCTGTCTCCTGTTGCCCAGCCAGTTCTTTATCCATCTAGCTAGTACCCCTTGGACCCCATGTGCCTTCACTTTCTCCATCAGCCTGCCATGGGGAACCTTATCAAAGGCCTTACTGAAGTCCATGTATATGACATTGACAGCCCTTCCCTCATCAATCAACTTTGTCACCTCCTCAAAGAATTCTATTAAGTTGGTAAGACATGACCTTCCCTACACAAAACCATGTTGCCTATCACTGATAAGCCCATTTTCTTCCAAATGGGAATAGATCCTATCCCTCAGTATCTTCTCCAGCAGCTTCCCTGCCACTGACGTCAGGCTCACCGGTCTACAATTACCTGGATTATCCCTGCTACCCTTCTTAAACAAGGGGGCAACATTAGCAATTCTCCAGTCCTCCGGGACCTCACCTGTGTTTAAGGATGCTGCAAAGATATCTGTTAAGGAACCAGCTATTTCCTCTCTCGCTTCCCTCAGTAACCTGGGATAGATCCCATCCGGACCTGGGGACTTGTCCACCTTAATGCCCTTTAGAATACCCAACAATTCCTCCCTCCTTATGCCGACTTGACCTAGAGTAATCAAACATCTGTTCCTAACCTCAACATCCGTCATGTCCCTCTCCTCGGTGAATACCAATGCAAAGTACTCGTTTAGAATCTCACCCATTTTCTCTGACTGCAAGCATAACATTCCTCCTTTGTCCTTTGGTGGGCCAATCCTTTCTCTAGTTACCCTCTTTCTCCTTATATATGAATAAAAGGCTTTGGGATTTTCTTTAACCCTGTTTGCTAAAGATATTTCATGACCCCTTTTAGCGCTCTTAATTCATCATTTCAGATTGGTCCTACATTCCCGATATTCTTTCAAAGCTTCGTCTTTCATCAGCCGCCTAGACCTTATGTATGCTTCCTTTTTCCTCTTAGCTAGTCTCACAATTTCACTTGTCATCCATGGTTCCCTAATCTTGCCATTTCTATCCCTCATTTTCACAGGAACATGTCTCTCCTGCACGCTCATTAACCTGTCTTTAAAAGCCTCCCACATATCAAAAGTGGATTTACCTTCAAACAGCTGCTCCCAATCTACATTCCCCAGTTCCTGCCGAATTTTGGTATAGTTGGCCTTCCCCCAATTTAGCACTCTTCCTTTAGGACCACTCTCGTCTTTGTCCATGAGTATTTTAAAGCTTACGAAATTGTGATCACTATTCCCAAAGTAGTCTCCTACTGAAACTTCAAACACCTGGCCGGGCTCATTCCCCAACACCAGGTCCAGTATAGCCCCTTCCCGAGTTGGACTATTTACATACTGCTCTAGAAAACCCTCCTGGATGCTCCTTACAAATTATGCTCCATCTAGACCTCTAACACTAAGTGAATCCCAGTCAATGTTGGGAAAATTAATATCTCCTATCACCACCACCCTGTTGCTCCTACATCTTTCCATAATCTGTTTACATATTTGTACCTCTATCTGACGCTCGCTGTTGGGAGGCCTGCAGTACAGCCCCAACATTGTTACCGCACCCTTCCTATTTCTGAGTTCTGTCCATATTGCTTCACTGCTCGAGTCCTCCATAGTGCCCTCCTTCAGCACAGCTGTGATATCCTCTTTGACCAGTAAAGCAACTCCTCCACCCCTTTTACCTCCCTCTCTATCCCGCCTGAAGCATCGATATCGTGGGATAGTTAGTTGCCAATCATGCCCTTCCCTCAACCAAGTCTCAGTCATAGCAATAACATCATACTCCCAGGTACTAATCCAAGCCCTAAGTTCATCTGCCTTACCTACTACACTTCTTGCATTAAAACGAATGCACCTCAGACCACCAGTCCCTTTACATTCATCATCTGCTCCCTGCCTGCTCTTCCCCTTAGTCACACTGTCTTCATTATCTAGTTCCTTACAGGCTTTTGTTACTACCTCCTTACTGTCAACTGAACCTCCTCAATTGGTTCCCATCCCCCTGCCACATTAGTTTAAACCCTCCCCAACAGCGTTAGCAAAAGCACCCCCAAGGACATTGGTTCCAGTCCGGCCCAGGTGTAGACCGTCCAATTTGTAATACTCCCACCTCCCCCAGAACCGGTCCCAATGTCCCAAAAATCTGAACCCCTCCTTCCTGCCCTATCTCTCAAGCCACGCATTCATCCTGACTATTCTTTCATTTTTACTCTGACTATCACGTGGCACTGGTAGCAATCCTGAGATTACTACCTCTGAGGTCCTACTTTTTAACTTGGCTCCTAACTCCCTAAACTCTGCTTGCAGTACCTCATCCCGTTTTTTACCTATATAATTGGTGCCTATGTGCACAACGACAACTGGCTGTTCACCCTCCCCCTTTAGAATGTTCTGCAGCCGATCTGAGACATCCCTGACCCGTACACCTGGGAGGCAACATACCATTCGGGAGCCTCGTTTTCGACCACAGAACCGCCTATCTACTCCCCTTACAATAAGGTGGTTAGGAAGGCATATGGAATACTTGCCTTTGTTAAATGAGGCATAGAAGATAAGAGCAGGGAGGTTATGATGGAGCTATATAAAGCGCGAGTTCGCCACAGCTGGAGTACTTTGTACAGTTCGGGTCACCACACTATAGGAAGGATGTGATTGGACTGGAGAGGGTGGAGAGGAGATTCACCAGGATGTTGCCTGGTCTGAAGCATTTCAGCAATGAAGAGAGACTGGATCGGCTGGGGTTATTTTCCTTGGAACAGAGAAGGCTGAGGGGGGGCATGATTGAGGTGTGCAGATTATGAGGGGCATTGATATGCTCAAGAACCAGGGGGCACAGATTTAGGGGGATTTCATTAACCAGTTATTCACCCAGAGGGTGGTTCGAATCTGGAACACCATGCCTGAAGAGGTGGTGGAGTCAGGAACTCTCAGAACATTTAAGAAGTACTTGGATGAGCACTTGAAACGCCATAAAATACAAGGCTACAGGCCAAGTACAGGAATATGGGATTAGAATAGTTGAGTGCTGTTTGGCCAGCTTCGACACGATTGGCCGAAGGGCTTGTATTTGTGCTGTTTAACTCTGTGACTCTATGACTAAGTAACAAGGAAGATAGATATGGGTAATAAAAACAAGAAATGCTGGAACCATTCAGCAGGTCTGGCAGCATCTGTGAAAAGAGACGCAGTGTTAAAGTTTAGCACTGAGTGTGGATCTCAGGATGTGGCGAGTGTAGCAGTCCGAGGAACGTTATATTTCTCGGATATACCTGTGATCCTGGGTGGATTAACAAGGTAAAAGAGACAAACGGAAATCCCGTCGGAGAGACGAGCAGAACTTCTTCAAGGTCGGCATTCCTGGAAGAGAAGTGGCAGTGAATTAACACTAAAATAAAAGCAAAATACTGCGGATGCTGGAAATCTGATAGAAAAACACGATATGCTGGAATGAATCAGCAGGTCTGGCAGCATTTAGAACATAGAACAGTACAGCACAGTACAGGCCCTTCGGCCCACGATGTTGTGCCGAAACATTAACCTACTCTACGATCAAACTACCTACTTACCCATCATTCTACTATCATCCATGTACCTATCCAAGAGTCGCTTAAACGTCCCTAATGCATCTGCTTCGACTACCACCGCTGGCAGTGCATTCCACGCACCCAGCACTCTCTGTGTAAAGAACCTACCTCTGACATCTCCCTGAAACCTTCCTCCAATCACCTTAAAATTATGCCCCCTGGTGATAGCCCTTTCCGCCCTGGGAAAAAGTATCTGGCTATCCACGCTATCTATGCCTCTCATCATCTTGTACCCCTCTACCAAGTCACCTCTCATCCTTCTTCGCTCCAATGAGAAAAGCCCTATCTCCCTCAACCTTTCTTCGTAAGACATGCCCTCCAGTCCAGGTAGCATCCTGGTATATCTCCTCTGCACCCTCTCTTAAGCTTCCACATCCTTCCTATAATGAGGCAACTAGAACTGAACACAATATTCCAAGTTTGGTCTAACCAGGGATTTATAGAACTGCAGCATAACCTCACGGCTCTTAAACTCAATCCCTTTGTTAATGAAAGCCAACACACCATATGCCTTCTTAACAACCCTATCAACTTGGGTGGCAACTTTGAGCGATCGATGGACATGGACCCCAAGGTCCCTCTGTTCCTCCACACTACCAAGAATCCTGTCTTGAAGCCTGTATTCTGCTTTCAAATTCGACCTTCCAAAATGAATCACTTCGCACTTTTCCAGGTTGAACTCCATCTGCCACTTCTCAGCCCAGCTCTGCATCCTGTCAATGTCCCGTTGCAACCAAAAACAGCCTTCCACATTATCCAGCAATCTTCGTGTCATCGGCAAACTTGCTACCCAGCCTTCCACTTCCTCATCCAAATCATTTATAACAATCACAAAGAGCAGAGGTCCCAGAACAGATCACTGCGGAACACCACTTACCAGCGAGCTCCAGGCTGGATACTTTCCATCTACTAACACCCTCTGTCTTCTATGGGCCAGCCAATTTTGTATCCATACAGCAAACTTTCCCTGAATCCCATACCTCCTTACTTTCTGAATGAGCCTACTAGGGGAACTTTATCAAACGCCTTGCTAAAATCCATATACACCACATCCACTGCTCTTCCTTCATCAATGTGTTTTGTCACAACTTCAGATAATCCAGTAAGACTTGTGAGGCATGACCTGCCCCTCACAAGGCCATGCTGACTGTGTCTAATCAAACCATGCTTTTCCAAATAATCAGAAATCCTGTCTCTCAGAATCCTCTCCAATAATTTGCCCACCACCGACGTAAGACTGACTGGTCTATAATTCCCAGGGTTATCCCTATTCCCTTTCTTGCACAAAGGAAAAACATTTGCCATCCCCCAATCATCTGGTACTACTCCAGTGGACAGTGAGGACGCACAAATCATCGCCAAAGGCGCAACAATCTCTTCCCTCGCTTCCCGTGATAACCTTGGGTATATCCCTTCTGGCCCCGGGGACTTATCTGTCCTTATATCATTCAACATTTCCAGCACATCCTCCCTCTTAACATCAACCTGTTCGAGCATATTAGCCTGTTCCACGCTGTCCTCACAAACGACCAGATACCTCTCACTAGTGAATACTGAAGCAAAGTATTCATTTATGACCTTCCCTACCTCCTCCGACTCCAGGCACAAGTTCCCTCCACTATCACTGATCGGCCCTACACTCACTCTGGCCATCCTCTTGTTCCTCACATACGTGTAGAACGCCTTGGGATTTTACTTGATCCTACCACAATGACTTTTTCATGTCCCCTTCTAGCTCTCCTAAGTCCATTTTGCAGCTCCATCCTGGCTACCTTGTAACCCTCCAGAGCCCTGTCTGGTCCTTGGTCCTCAACCTTAAGTAAGCTTCCTTCTTCCTCTTGACTAGCTGTTCATCATCTCTTGTCATGCAAGGTTCCTTCACCCTACCGTCCCTTCCTTGCCTCGTCGGGACAAACCTATCCAGCAGTTGCAGCAAGTGCTCCCTAAAAAACCTCTTCATATATGTCGTGCATTTCCCTGAGAACACCTGTTCCCAATTTAAGCTAACCAGTTCGTGCCTAATAGCATTGTAATTCCCCCTCCCCTAATTAAATATTTTCCCATGCCGTCTACTCCTGTCCCTCTCCATGACTATAGTAAAGGTCAGGGAGTTGTGATCACTATCACCGAAATGCTCTCCCACCGAGAGTTCTGCAACCTGGCCTGGTTCGTTGCCAAGCACCAAGTCCAACATAGCCTCCCCTCCAGTCGGCCTATCTGCATATTGAGTCAGGAAACCTTCCTGGACTCACCTGACAAAAACTGCTCCTTCCAAACTATTTGCACTAAGGTGGTTCCAATCAATATTAGGGAAGTTGACGTCACCCATGACAACAACCCTGTTACTTCTGCACTTTTCCAAAATCTGCCTCCCAATCTGTTCCTCCATGTCTCTGTTGCTATTGGGGGGTCTATAGAAAACTCCCAATAAAGTGACTGCTCCTTTTCTGTTTCTGACTTCCACCCATAATGACTCAGTAAACAAACCTTCCTGGACGACCTCCCTTTCTGCAGCTGTGATACTGTCCCTGATTAACAATGCCACTCCCCCACCTCTTTTACCTCCCTCCCTATTCCTTTTGAAACATCTGAACCCCGGAACATCCAACATCCATTCTTGCCCCTGTGATATCCAAGACTCCGTAATGGCCACAACATCGTAGTTCCAAGTACTGATCCATGCTCTAAGTTCATCACCCTTATGCCTCACACTTCTTGCGTCAAAATAGACACACTTCAACCCATCATACTGGCTGCAACTTTGCCCTGTCAACTGTCTGACCTTCCTCTCAGACTCTCTGCACTCGGTATCTGCCTGCTCAACAGCTATCCCATCCACTTATCCGTAGCTCCGGTTCCCACCCCCCTGCCAAACTAGTTTAATCCTTCCCGAAGAGCTCTAGCAAACCTCCCGCCCAGGATATTGGTGCCCCTCCAGTTCAGATGTAACCCGTCCTTCTTGTGCAGGTCCCACCTTCCCCAGAAAGTATCCCGATGATCCACATATCTGAAGCCCTCCCTCCTACATCAGCTCTGTAGCCACGTATTTAGCTGGTCGCCACTCTACCAGAAGGACGTGGAGGCTTTGGAGAGGGTACAGTGGAGGGTGACCAGGATGTTGCGTGGTCTGGACGGCATTAGTTATGAGAAGAGGTTGGAAAAACTCGGATTGTTTTCACTGGCACGACGGAGGTGGAGGGGCGAAATGATAGAGGTTCACAAAGTTATGAGCGGCATGGACAGAGTGGATAGTCAGAAGCTTTTTCCCAGGGTGGAAGATTCAGTTATTAGGGGGCATAGGTTTAAGGTGCGAGGGGCAATGTTTCGAGGGGATGTGCGAGGCAAGTATTTTACACAGAGGGTGGTGAGTGCCTGGAACTTGCTGCCAGGGGAGTTGGCGGAAGCAGATACGATAGCGAAGTTTGAGAGACATCTTGACAAATATATGAAAAGGAAGGGAATAGAACAAAAAAAACTAAGAACAAAGAACAGTACAGCACAGGAACAGGCCGTTCGGCCCTCCAAGCCTGCGCCGATCTTGATGCCTGCCGAAACTAACACCTTTTGCACTTCCGGGGCCCATATCCCTCTATTCCCTTCCTATTCATATATTTGTCAAGATGTCTCTTAAACGTCGCTATCGTATCTGCTTCCACCACCTCCCCTGGCAGCAATAGAGTGATTTGGGCCCCGGAATTGGATCGGCGCAGGCTTGGAGGGCCGAATGGCCTCTTCTTGTGCTGTATTGTTCTTTGTTCCTTGCACTCGCTCCCTGTTTCTGGCCTCACTAGCACGTGGCACCGGTATCAATCCTAAGATTACTACTCTGCTCGTGCTGCCTTTTAGCTTCCAACCTAACTTCCTATATTCGCTTTTCAGGTCCTCGTCCCTTTTCCTAGCTATGTCATTGGTACCAATGTGTACCACGACCTCTGGCTGCTCCCCCTCCCCCTTAAGAATCCTGTAGACTCGATCCGAGACATCCCTGACCCTGGCACCCGGGAGGCAACATACCATCCGGGAGTCTCGGTCGCGACCACAGAATCTCCTGTCTGTTCCTCTAACCATTGAATCTCCTATCACTATCGCTCTCCTATTCTCCCCCCTTCCCTTCTGAGCCACAGAGCCAGGCTCAGTGCCAGAGACGTGGCCGCTGTGGCTTTTCTCTGGTAGTATGTCCCTCCGAAGCGGATCCAAAATGGTATACATATTATTGAGGGGAACGGCCACAGGGGATCCCTGGACTGTGCGCCTATACCCTTTCCCTCCCCTGACGGTCACCCAGCTACCTTTATCCTGTAACGTAGGTGGCACTACTTCCCTATAACTGCTCTCTATCACCCTCTCAGCCTCCTGAATGAATCGAAGTTCATCCAGCTCCAGCTCCAGTTCCCTAACGCGGTCTGTGAGGAGCTGGAGTTGGGTGCACTTCTCACAGGTGAAGTCAGCAGGGACACAACTGGTGACCCTTACCTCCCACACCCTGCAGGAGGAGCATGAAACTGCCCACGCTTCCATCCCCTCTGCTCTAAATTGACAGCAGAGATTTAAAAAAATAAAAATAAATAAATAAAGGAAAACCTTACCTCACCAAAGCCTCCACTCAAGAGTCCTTTTTTTTGGTTACAGGAGGAGGATGGGTGGGAGACACGACACGTGCAGTGTTTCGGGTTTAGCCACTGCCCGAATATATAAGTTTACTTACCCAGCAGTCCCCGTGACCACCGAATCAAGAGGTAAGTACTTTGTACTGAAACTTACCTTCCCAGCTGCCCCCTCGCTCGCACTATCGCTGAACAAAAAGAAGCTGCCGAATCGAGAGGTAAGTACTTTCTACTGAAACTTCTGTGAAAAGAGAAGCAGGGTTAAAGCTTAGCACTGAGTGTGGATCTTAGGATGCGGCGAGAGTAGCAGTCCGAGGAACGTTGTATTTCTCGGAGATACCTGTGATCCTGGGTGGATTAACAAGGTAAAAGAGACAAACGAAAATCCCTTCGGAGAGGCGAGCTGAACTTCTTCAAGGTAGGCATTCCTGGCAGAGAAGTGGCAGTGAATTAACACTAAAATAAAAGCAAAATACTGCGGCAGGAAGATATTGATGGCCGGGTCAGATGGGCAGAATAGTGGCAAATGGAATTCAACCTGGAGAAGTTTGAGGTGATCAATGAGAAAATACTGAGCAATGCCAGGGGTGTGAGGGACCTTGGAATGAATGTCCACGGGATCCCTGAAGGTAGGTCAGGTCGATAAGGTGGTTAAGAAGGTATATGGAATCCTTTCCTTTATCAGCCGATGCATAGAACATATGAGCAGGGACGCTATGCTGGAAATGTACAAGTCATTGGTTAGGCCACAACTTGAGTATGGTGTGCAGTTCTGGTCAGGTAATTACAGAAATAATGGAATTTCATTACAGAGCGTTCAGAGGAGATTCCGAGCATGTTGCCAGGACTGAGAAATGCAGCTATGAAGAAAGACTTGATAGGCTGGGGTTGTTTTCCTCGGAACACAGAAAGCTGAAGGGAGATCAGATTGAAATGGATAGAAGTTTTACGAGCCTGGATAGAGTGCACGTTAAGGGTCTATTTACCTTAGCAGGGAGGTCAGTGACCTGGGGGGCACAGATTTAAAGGGATGGTAGAAAAATTACAGGGGATATGAGGAAAAGCTTTGTCACCCAGAAGGTGTTGATGGCCTGGAACTCACTGCCTGAAAGGGTAGTTAAGGCAGAGATCCTCAACTAATGCAAAAGGAGTCCGGATATACACCTCATGTGCCGTAATCTGCAGGGCTGCGGACCAAATGCTGGGATTATAACTGGTAGATCATATATTGGCCGGCACAGACACAATGGGCCAAGTGGCCTCTTTCCATGCCTTAGATGTTCTATGATTCTGTGATTTTAAGGCACACCAAATTGAAACCATGCACCAGGACATACCTCTCACTTAATGAACCACCAGCTCGTTCTTGAAAAATTCAAAATACAGTGTCCAACATGAGATGTGATTCTATAAGTGAACAACATTTGATAAATATTCTGTAAGATTGCTCTGACAGCCAATGGAAGATTGTCAACAGGGATCGCAGTGTGGCACATTTGCACGTGCTCTAAGCTACACATATCAATACAGAGACCCTGTTCTTTGCAGATAGAAAAAATACGTACACACATTGTGCCTGTTTCAGCTAAGCATAAGTGACAGCCATCCGCTGTTCATTCCTTAGGGCAATGCTTTGAAAAATTAGAGTCCAGCTGCCTGGTTTAAATTTCGAACAAGACTTGGCAGTTAACTGTCAGTTACCGTGAACTGGTGCATTCTCCATGGCAATGCCTCTACCATTCAGAGTTCACTTGCAATCCAATCAGCACTCTCTTATCATGCAGTATAAGTTGTTGTTTTCCCTTAAATTGGTTATTCTTGCACATTGTCCTGATCAGTGCTAGACCAAAAGCTTCGACAACATGTCTCTATTTGCAGCAATGATCTAGACTCTTGGTGCACAGGGCACAATTTCAAACTTTGCAGATGATTCGAAACTTGGACACATTAAGAACTGTGAGGAGGATAGTGTAGAACTTCAATAGGACATAGAAAAGTTGATGGAATGGGCAGACAGGTGGCTAATGAAGTTCAATGCAGGGAAATGTGAAGTGATTCATTTTGGTCGGAAGAACATATGAGACAGGATAAAATAAAGGGAAAGATGCTAAAAGGGCTGCAGGAGCAGAGGGACCTGGGTGTTTATGTGCATGAATAATTGAAGGTGGTAGGAGAGGTTGAGAGAGCAGGTAATAAATCATATAGTATCCAGGGCTTTATTAATAGAGGCAGAGTACAAGAGCAAGGAAGTTATGTTGAACTTGTATAAAACACTAGTTCAACCTCAGCTGGAATATTGTGTCCAGTTCTGGGCGCCTTAGTTGAAGAAAGATATGAGGGCATTGGAGAGAGCAGAAAAGATTCACGAGATTAGTTTCCGGGATAAGGAATTTCAGCTTGAAGAGAAGGTGAAGAAGTTCGGACTGTTTTCATTGGAGAAGAAAAGGCTGCAACGTGATTTTATAGAGGCATTCAAAATCATGAGGGGTTTTGACAGACTAGAGAGAGAGAAACTGTTCCCACTCGTGAAAGGCTCAAGAACGAGAGGGCACAGATTTAAAGTATTTTGTAAGACAAACGAAGGTGGTGACATTCCCATGAATTTGCTGCCTTTGATCTTCTAGTTGGTAGAGGTCGGAGATTTAGAAGGTTCTGTCGAAGGAGCCTTGGTGCGTTGCTGTGGAACATATTGCAGATGGTACACACTGCTGCCACTGTGCGTCGGTGGTAAAGGGAGTGTATAGAAACATAGAAAATTGGAGCAGCAGTCGGCCATTCGGCCCTTCGAGCCTGCTCTGCCATTCATCATGATCATGCAGATCATCCAACGAAGTAACCTGTTCCGGCTTTCCCCGCATATCCCTTGATCCCTTTCGCCCGAAGAGCTCCATCTAACTCCTTTTTGAAAACATATAATGTTTTGGCCTCAACTGCTTTCTGTGGTAGCGAATTTCAGGGGCTCACCACTTTCTGGGTGAAGAAACTTCCCCTCATTTCAGTCCTGAAAGGTTTACCCCGTACCCTTAGATTATAACTCCTCGTTCTGGACTCCCCCACCATCGAAAACATCCTTCCAAGTCTACCCCGCCAAGTACTGTTAAAATGTTATAGGTCTCTATGAGATCCCCCCCACCCCCCACCCCCCGACTCTTCTGTACTCCAGTGAATAATATCCTCGTATGTCAGTCCCGCCATCCCAGGAATCAGACCAGTAAACCTTCGCTGCACTCCCTCCATTGCAATAACATGTTTCTTCAGATAAGGAGACCAAAACTGACCACAATATTGCAGGTGTGGCCTCACCAAGCCCGATATAATTGCAGCAAGACATCCCTGGTCCTATAGACGAATCCTCTTGCTGTGAAGGCCAACATACTATTTGCCCTTTTTGCTGCCTGTTGCACCTGCATGCTTACATTCAGTGACTGGTGTACGAAAACACCCAGGTCTCGTTGTACCTCCCTCAGTTTATTGCCATTCAGATGACAACCTGCCTTCCTGTTTTTGCTACCAAAGTGGATAATCTCACATTTACCCACATTATACTGTATCTGCCATGCATTTCCCCACTCACTCAACTTGTACAGATCACCCTGAAGCCTCTTAGCATCGGCCTCACAACTCACACTCTCACCCATTTTTGTGTCATCTGCAAATTTGGAGATATTAGTTTTAGTTCCCTCATCTAAATCATTAATATATTGTGAATAGTAATGTGAATAATATTATAGTACTGAAGACCAGAACTTGCCGAGCCCTGAGCCAACCTGTTCTAGTACATCTACAATACTGGCATCTACCCTGCAATGTGGAAAATTGCCCAGGTATGTCCTGTACACAAAAAGCAGGACAAGTACAACCCGGCCAATTACCGCCCCATCAGCCTACTCTCAATCATCAGTAAAGTGATGGAAGGTGTCATCAAAAGTGCCATCAAGCGGCACTTGCTTAGCAATAACATGCTCAGTGATGCTCAGCTTTGGTTCCGCCAGGGCCACGCAGCTCCTGACCTCATTACAGCCTTGGTTCAAACATGGACAACAGAGTTGAACTCAAGGCAGCATTTGACCGAGTATGACATCAAGGAGCCCTAGCAAAACTGAAGTCAATGGGAATTAGGGGGGAGACACTCCGCTGGCTGGTTGGAGTCACACCTAGCGCAAAGGAAGATGGTTGTGGTTGCTGGATGTCAATCACCTGAGCTCCAGAACATGACTGCAGGAGTTTTGCAGGGTAGTGTCCTAGGCCCAACCATTTTCCAATGCTTCACCAATGACCTTCCGTCAAGCATAAGGTCAGAAGTGGGGTCTTTCGCTGATGATTACACAATGTTCAGCACCATTCATGACTCCTCAGATACTGAAGCAGACCGTGTAGAAATGCAGCAAGACCTGGACAATATCCAGGCTTGGTTTGATAAGTGGCAAGTAACATTCACGCCACATAAGTGCCAGGCAATGACTATCTCCAACAAGAGAGAATCTAACCATCTCCCCTTGACAGTCAATGGTATCGCGATCTCTGAATCCCACACTATCAACATCCTCGGGGCTACCTTAGGAGACCAGAAACTGAAACTGGTGTAGCCATATAAATACCGTGGCTGCAAGAGCAGGTCAGAGGCTAGGAATCCTGCGTCGAGTAACTCACCTCCTGACTTACCAAAGTCTGTCCACCATCTACAAGGCACAAGTCAGGAGTGTGATGGAATACTCTCCACTTGCCTGGATGGGTGCAGCTCCAACAACACTCAAGAAGCTCGACACCATCCAGGACAAAGCAGCCCGCTTGATTGGCACCCCATCCACAAACATGCACTCCCTCCACCGCCGATGCACAGTGGCAGCAGTGTGTACCATCTACGCACCAAAGCTCCTTAGACAGCATCTTCCAAACCCGCGAACACTGCCAACTAGAAGGACAAGGGCAGCAAATACATGGGAACACCACCACCTGCAAGTTCCGCTTCAAGTCACACGCCATCCTGACTTGAAACTGTATCACCGTTCCTTCACTGTCGCTGGGTCAAAATCCTGGAATTCCCTTCCTAACAGCACTGTTGGTGTACCTACCCCACAGGGACAGCAGCGGTTATGAAGGTAGCTCAGCACTACCTTCTCAAGGGCAATTAGGGATGGGTAATAAATGCTGGCCTGGTCAGCGACGCTCACATCCCATGAATGAATAATAAAAAAGGAGTATTTTGGGTCCTAGCACCGATCCCTGTGGTACCCCACTAGTCAATACCTGCCATTCGGAAAAAAAGACCCATTTAGTCCTATTCTTTGTTTCCTGTCTGCCAACCAATTTTCTGTGCCTCACAATGCACTAAACCCAATCCCATGTACTTTTAATTTACACGCTAACCTCCGATGTGCGACTTTGTCGAAAGCCTTCTGAGGTTCCAGAGGAATGGAGAGTAACCAACGTTGTTCCTTTGTTTAAAAAGGGTAGCAAGATAATCCAGGAAATTATAGGCTGGTGAGCCTTACGTCAGTGAGAGGGAAATTACTGGAGAGGATTATTTGGGACAGGATTTACTCCCATTTGGAAACAAATGAACTTATTAGCGATTGGCATCATGGTTTTGTGAAGGGGAGGTCGTGTCTCACTAACATGATCGAGTTTTTTGAGGAAGTGATGAAGAAGACTGATGAAGGAAGGGCAGTGGATGTTGTCGACAAGGACTTCGGTAAAGCCTTTGACAAGGTCGTCATGGCAGAATGGTACAAAAGGTGAATTCACACGGGATCAGAGGTGAGGTGGCAAGATTGGGACAGAAATGGCTCGGTCATAGCACTGGAAGGGTGCTTTTCTGAATGGAGGGCTGTGTCTAGTGGTCTTCTGCAGGGATCAGTACTGGGACCTTTGCTATTTGTTGCATATTTTATTTGATGATAAAGCACTGAAACAGGCCATTCGGCCCACCGAGTCTGTGCCGACCAACAACCACCCATTTATACGAATCCTGCAGTAATCCCATATTCCCTAACATCTGCCTACACGAAGGACAAGTTACAACGGCCAATTTTACCGATCACCTGCAAGTCTTTACCTGTGGGAGGAAACCGGAGCACCTGGCGAAAACCAACGTGGTCACAGGGAGAACTTGCAAACTCCACACAGGCAGTACCCAGAATCGAACCTGGGACCCTCGAGCTGTGAGGCTGCGGTGCCAACCACTGAGTCACTGTGCCTCATATGTAAATGAATTGGAGGAAACTGTAGCCGGTCTGATTGGTAAGTTTGCAGACCACATAAAGGTTTGTGGAGCTGTGGATAGTGATGCGGATTGTCAGAGGATCCAGCAGGATGTAGATCGGTTGGAGACTTGGGCAGAGAAATGGCAGATGGAGTTTAATCCGGAAAAATGTGAGGTAATGGAATTTGGAAGATCTAATACAGGTGGGAAGTATACAGAAAATGGCTGAACTATTAGGAGTATTGACAGGCAGAGAGTTCTGGGCGTACAGGTCCACAGATCATTGAAAGTGGCAATGCAGGTGGATAAAGTAGTCAAGAAGGCATACGGCATCCTTGCCTTCATCGGTCGAGGCATAGAGTATAAAAATAGGCATGTCATGCTGCAGCTGTACAGAACTTTAGTTAGGCCACACTTAGAATATTGCATGCAATTCTGGTCGCCACACTACCAGAAGAACATGGAGGCTTTGGAGAAGGTACAGAAGAGGTTTACCAGGATGTTGCCTGGTCTGGAGGGCATTAGCTAGAAGGAGAGGTTGAATAAACCCGGATAGTTTTCCCTGGAACGACGGAGGTGGAGGGGTTACATGATAGAGGTTTACAAAATTATAAGCGGCATGGACAGAGTGGATAGTCAGAAGCTTTTTCCCAGGGTGGAAGAGTCTGTTACTAGGGGACATTGGTTTAAGGTGAAAGGGGCAACGTTTGGAGGGGATGTATGAGGCAAGTTCTTTACACAGAAGTTGGTGAGTGCCTGGAACTTTTTGCTGGCGGAGGTGGTGGAAGCCATTGAGACGTTTATGAGGCATCTTGACAAATACATGAATAGGATGGGAATAGAGGGATATGGACCCCGGAAGTGCAGAAGGTTTTAGTTTAGACAGGCATCAAGATCGGCGCAGGCTTGGAGGGCCGAATGGCCTGTTCATGTGCTGTACTGTTCTTTGTTCTTAGTGTTTTTCAAGACGCCCAACAGCTCCTCCATTTTGATATCGACATGACCCAGACAATCTGCACACCCTTCCCTGAACTCATTGTCCACTAAGTCCTTCTCTTTGGTGAATACTGATGCAAAATATGCATTTAGCACCTCGCCCACTTCCTCTGGTTCCACGCACAGATTCCATTCCTCTGTCCTTGAGAGGGCCAACCCTTTTCCTGGCTACCCTCTTGCTCTTTATATACGTATATAAAGCCTTGAGATTCTCCTTAAACCTCTTTGCCAATGACTTTTCATGACCCCTTTTAGCCCTCCTGACTTTTTTCTAATGATCCTTAATATCCTTATATTCCTCAAGGGAAGTCTGTTCCCAGCCTTCTGGCCCTTCCGAATGCTTCTTTTTTGATTTTGACGAGGCTCACAATATCCCTCGTTATCCAAGGTTCCCTACATTAGCCAAAGTTATCCTTCATCCTCGCAGCAACATTCCGGTCCTGGATTCTAATCAACTTACGTTTGAAAGACTCCCACATGTCAGAAATTCATTTTCACTCAAACAGCCGCACCCAATTGAAATTCTTCAGTTCCTGCCGAATATTGTTATAATTAGCCTTCCCCCAATTTAGCACGTTCACCCGAGGACTAATCTTACCCTTGTCCAGAATTACCTTAAAACTTACGGAATTATGGTCACTGTTCCCGAAATGCTCCCCCACTGAGACTTCGACCACCTGGCCGGGCTGATTCCCAAATATCAGGTCCAGTACGGCCCCATCCCACTTTGGATTAGAGAAAAGAACATAGAACAGTACAGCACAGTGCAGGCCCTTCGGCCCACGATGTTGTGCCGAACCTTTAACCTACTCTAAGATCAAATTAACTACCTACCCTTCATTCTACTATCATCCATGTACCTCTCCAAGAGACGCTTAAATGTCCCTCATGTATCTGCTTCTAGTACCACCGCTGGAAGCGCATTCCACGCACCCACCACTCTCTGTGTAAAGAACCTACCTCTGACATCTCTCCGAAACCATCCTCCAATCACGTTAAAATTATGCCCCCTGGTGATAGCCCTTTCCACCCTGGTAAAAGGTCTCTGGCTATCCACTCTATCTATGCCTCTCATCATCTTGTACCCCTCTATCAAGTCACCTCTCATCCTTCTTCGCTCCAATGAGAAAAGCCCTAGCTCCCTCAATCTTTCTTCGTAAGACATGCCCGCCAGTCCAGGCAGCATCCTGGTAAATCTCCTCTGCACCCTCTCTAAAGCTTCCACATCCTTCCTATAATGAGGCGACTAGAACAGAACACAATATTCCAAGTGTGGTCGAACCAGGTCCTTATAGAGCTGCAGCATAACCTCGCGGCTCTTAAACTCAATCCCCCTGTTAATGAAAGCCAACACACCATACGCATTCTTAACAACCCTATCAACTTGGGTGGCAACTTTGAGCGATCGATGGACATGGACCCCAAGATCCCTCTGTTCCTCCACACTATCAAGAATCCTGTCTTGAAGCCTGTATTCTGCTTTCAAATTCGACCTTCCAAAATGAATCACTTCACACTTTTCCAGGTTGAACTCCATCTGTCAATTCTCAGCCCAGCTGCGCATCGTGTCAATGTCCCTTTACAACCTACAACAGCCTTCCACACTATCCACAACTCCAACAGCCTTCGTGTCATCGGCAAACTTGCTAACCCAGCCTTCCATTTCCTCATCCAAGTCATTTATAAAAATCACAAAGAGCAGCGGTCCCAGAACAGATCCCTGCGGAACACCACTGATCACCGAGCTCCATGCTGAATACTTTCCATCTACTACCACCCTCTGTCTTCTGTGGGCCAGACAATTTTGTATCCAGACAGCCAACATTCCCTGTATCCCATGCCTCCTCACTTTCTGAATGAGCCTACCATGGGAACCTTATCAAACGCCTTGCTAAAATCCATATACACCACGTCCACTGCTCTTCCTTCATCAATGTGTTTTGTCACATCTTCAAAGAATTCAATAAGGCTTGTGAGGCATGACCTGCCACTCACAATGCCATGCTGACTGTCTCTAATCAAACCATGCTTTTCCAAATAATCATAAATCCTGTCTCTCAGAATCCTCTCCAATAATTTGCCCACTACCGACGTAAGACTGACTGGTCTATAATTCCCAGGGTTATCCCTATTCCCTTTCTTGAACACGGGAACAACATTTGCCACCCTCCAATCATCCGGTACTACTCCTGTGGACAGTGAGGACGCAAAGATCATCGCCAAAGGCGCGGCAATCTCTTCTCTCGCTTCCCGTAATATCCTTGGGTATATCCCATCTGGCCCCGGGGACCTATCTGTCCTCATATCATTCAAAATTTCCAGCACATCCTCCCTCTTAACCTCAACATGTTCGAGCATATCAGCCTGTTCCAGCTGTTCTCACAAACGACCAGGTCCCTCTCACTAGTGAATACTGAAGCAAAGTATTCATTTAGGACCTCCCCTACCTCTTCCGATTCCAGGCCCAAGTTCCCTCCACTATCCCTGATCGGCCCTACTCTCACTCCGACCAGCCTCTTGTTCCTCACATAAGTGTAGAACGTCTTGGGATTTTCCTTAATCCTACCCGCCCAGACTTTTTCATATCCCCTTCTAGCTCTCCTAAGTCTATTCTTCAGTTCCTTCCAGGCTACCTTGTAACCCTCTAGAGCCGTGTCAGATCCTTGCTTCCTGAACCTTAAGTAAGCTTCATTCTTCCTCTTGACTAGCTGTTCCACATCTCTTGTCATCCAAGGTTCCTTCACCCTACCATCCCTTCTTTGCCTCATCGGGGCAAACCTATCCAGCAGTCGCAGCAAGTGCTCCCTAAACATCCCTAAACATCTGTTCCCAGTTTGTGCTCCCCAGTTCCTGCCTAATAGCATTGTAATTCCCCCCCAACTAATTAAATATTTTCCCATCCCGTCTGCTCCTGTCCCTCTCCATGACTATAGTAAATGTCAGGGAGTTGTGATCACTCTCACCGAAATGCTCTCCCACCGAGAGATCTGCCACTCGGCCTGGTTCGTTGCCAAGCACCAAGTCCAACATAGCCTCCCCTCTAGTCGGCCTATCTACATATTGAGTCAGGGAACCTTCCTGGACACATCTGACAAAAACTGCTCCATCCAAACTATTTGCACTAAGGAGGTTCCAATCAATATTAGGGAAGTTGAAGTCACCCATGACAACAACCCTGTTACTTCTGCACTTTTCCAAAATCTGCCTCCCAATCTGTTCCTCCGTGTCTCTGTTGCTATTGGGGGGTCTATAGAAAACTCCCAGCAAAGTGAGTGCTCCTTTCCTGTTTCTGACTTGCCCCCATAATGACTCAGTGGACAAACCCTCCTCGACGACGTCCCTTTCTGCAGCTGTGATACTATCCCTGATGAGCAATGCCACTCCCCCACCTCTTTAACCTCCCTCCCTATTCCTTTTGAAACATCTAAAGCCCGGAACATCCAACATCCATTCCTGCCCCTGTGATATCCAAAACTCTGTCATGGCCACAACATCGTAGCTCCAAGTATTGATCCATGCTCTAAAATCATCACCCTTATTTCTGACACTTCATGGATTATCTCCATATTGTTTCAAGAAGCCCTTCTGCATGCTCCTTACAAATTCTGCCACATCCAAGCCCCTAGCACTAAGTGAGTCCCAGTCAATAATGGGGCAGTTAAAATCACCACCACCACAACCTTTATGCTTTCACATCTTTCCAAAATCTGTCTACATATCTACTCCTCTATCTCCCGCTGGCTGTTGGGAGGCCTGTAATAAGCACCCAACATTGCGACTGCACCCTTCCTATTCCTGAGCTCTACCCATATTGCCTCACTGCATGAGCCCCCCCGATGTGCCCTCCCGCAGTACAGCTGTGATATTCTCCTTAACCAGTAATGCATCTCCTTCAATCTCTCCGCACTGCACATCTCCTTCAATCCCTCCACACAGCACATCTCCTTCAATCCCTCCGTACTGCATATTTCCTTCAATCCCTGCGTCATACAGATCTCCTTCAATTTCTGCGTTCTGTACAATTCCTTCAATCCCTCCATACTGCATACCTGCTTCAATCTCTCCACACTGCACATCTTCTTCAATACCTCCATACTGCACAGCTCCTTCAATCCCTCCTTGTACTCTTGCACTCATCAGGACAATCCTCAAGAACACCAATGTAAGGGATATCAACAACTTGATACTGTATGAGAATAGAGTGCTGATTGGTTGGCAAGTGATCTCTGATTGGTAGAGGTGTTGCCATGGAGATTGCACCAGTTTATGGTGACTGACAGTTAACAGCCAGGCAGTTTGACTCTGGTTAGTCAAGTCATTACCTTAAGGAATAAACCAGAGAATGCCTGTCACTTATTTTGTTTAGAAGCTGCTTGTACTGGAAGTCACACGTATCAATACACAGCGCCCCGTTCTTTGTAGTCAGAAAGAACAGGTGCACACATCGCCCCTGTTCCAGCTAAACAGAATATGTGCAGCCATTCTCTTTTAGTCATTCATTGCTGACGTGTTCATATTTTGTCCGATCTTCTGACCTGAAACCCATATTTTCACAATTATGTGCTTTTTCTTTAAGTTTGATGCTATCTTTTTCATTTTTTTTATTAACTTCGCATGGAGGGTCCTCCCCTTAGAATTTTTCTTTCCGTTGGGCTATATCTATTCTATGTATTCTGCAATATCTCCTTCATTGTCTGCCACTGTATCTGTATTGACCTATCCCTCAACCTAGGTTTCCATTTCGCTTTCGCTAGCCTTGCTTTCATGCCCTCACAATTGCCTTTGTTTAAGTTGTTACAACTGAGACGGGAGTAATGCATTGTCAATTCGGTCCCAATACTCCACAGGTCGCAGCATATTATGTAGGTTTCCCACCTACCGGAAATCAGCCATATTAAACACTTTAATAACCCACAGAATAAGACAGACCAAACCATGTATCTTTAAACAAAAAAAATACTGTTTATTAATAAACTAAATCTTAAACAATATTGAGATAAATTTGTGGCTGAAGCCCTTATAAACTTCTTCTTTCTCTGAACGTCCATGCACACACACATAAATTCAAAAAACCAACAGCTCACCTTTTTTAATCATGCTTTTTTTTAAAGAGAGCTGTTTCTTAGGAATACATAAATAGCTGGGTTGTAAGTCCTGGTGAGTTACGTTCCTGATTAGTGAGATGTCCCTGAGTTGAATGGTCAGATGTGACTCAAATTCTCCAGGCGAATTTGATGAGCAGTCTTTACTAGATGGGCAGTAAAAGCACTTCGGTGTCAGCAGGTATTACACAGTTCTTTCAACAAGGAGTATAGCAACATGTCTGTTAGGATTTTAAAATTGGTAGTCTTTTACAATAAATTTTCCTGAGAATTCCAGCAAACACAAGCAGACAGCAGAGAGTCACTCTTGAAGCAGAGAATTCTTAGAGTTTCGAAGTGAAAAGGAATTTACTAATTTGAACAATGCTAATGATCTTTTTCCCGGGTTTCTTTTCTCTCCTTAGGCAACACAAAGCCTGACGAAAAATGTAGGTTTTCCTGCTGAGAGAGGAAGGGGCATCCTTCTTTTCAGTAAGCACGCTTCGCTGGTTTCCAGTTCAGACTGCTTTTAGCTGCTTTTTTACACACAGTCAAAAGTTACAAAACAACACGTGAGCTTTTCTCTCTCCTGTTGTTGCCTAGGAAACAGGAGCAGCTGCTGCCACACTATTGTTAATCCGAGTTTTAAAGGAACACTGTTTTAAACAGAGGACAGAAAAACAGTTCTGTGACACCTCTGCCCTTGGCGGAATGAAACGCCATTCTTAAACGTGAATTTCATTACTATACAAAACATAAACTAGAAAAAAAAAAACACTCGAAATAGATTTTCACATTCATGCCCTCATTTACTCTACTGATAATTTACAGAACTTTGTTTTGTACCATCGACATTCATGTAACTGAACAAGGTTAAATTTGTGATAAAGCGTCAGCAATAACATTATTTTGCCCTGAAATACGTGCAATCTTCAAATGATAAGGCTGTAACAATAAACTCAATCTAAATACCTCAGCATTTCGGATTTTACATTTTTCCCCAAATATTGATAGATTATGGTCAGTGCATATTAATGTTTGTTTGTAGTCTTTCTGGAAAAATACTTCGAAATGTTTGAGAGCCAGTAAAATTCTTAATATTTCTTTTTCCACAGTGGAATAGTTTTTTGGTGGCAGTTTAGTTTTCTTGAAAAGTACCCTGCAGGTTTTTCTATGCCCGATTCGTCATCCTGCAAAGGACTGCACCAACCCCAGGTTGCTGGCATCGAGCGCTATTTTAAAGGGTTTAGCAAATTTTGGAGCAGCCAACACGGGTTCACCAGTTAAGATTGCCTTTAGCTTTTCAAAAGCTGCCTGGCATTCATCTGACCATAGTTCATTGTTTTGCTTTTCATGTAGCAAATCTGTTAATGGAGCAGCTACTGTTCTAAACTTCTGTACAAATTTCCTATAAAAAACCGTACATCCCTAAAAAACTTATTACTTCCAGCTTTTTCCCAGGGTGGAAGAGTCAGTTACTAGGGGACATAGGTGAGAGGGGCAAAGTTTAGAGGGGATGTGCGAGGCAAGTTCTTTACACAGAGGGTGGTGAGTGCCTGGAACTTGCTGCCGGGGGTGGCGGTGGAAGCAGGTATGATAGCGACGTTTAAGAGGAACTTGACAAACACATGAATAGGATGGGAATAGAGGGATACGGTCTCTGAAAATGCAGAAGGTTTTAGTTTCGGCAGGCATCAAGATCGGTGCAGGCTTGGAGGGCCGAATGGCCTATTCCTGTGCTGTACTGTTATTTGTTCTTTTTTCTTTGTTCACGTTTAGATTTAGGGATAAGAAACTCCAATGAGGCTTGTACTTCTGCTGTTTTTGGCAATACCTGTCCTTGCTCTACTTTTTTGCCAGTTTTACCACTATGTGGCACAGTGGCGCAGTGGTTAGCACCGCAGCATCACAGCTCCAGCGACGCGGGTTCAATTCCAGGTACTGCCTGTGTGGAGTTGGCAAGTTCTCCCTGTGTCTGCGTGGGTTTCCTCCTGGTACTCCGGTTTCCTCCCACATGCCAAAGACTTGCAGGTTGATAGGTAAATTGGCCATTATAAATTGCCCCTCGTATAGGTAGGTGGTAGGGAAATATATAGGGATAGGTGGGGATGTGATAGGAATATGGGATTAGCGGAGGATTAGTGTAAACGGGTGGTTGATGGTCGGCACAGACTCGGTGGGCCGAAGGGCCTGTTTCAATGCTGTATCTCTAAACTAAACTAAAAACTATGCACTGCTTTCAATTTTTCCAAACAGAGTTTAAGTATTCTTCCAAGTGTTGCTGTATATTAGTACATCATCGAGATACACTGCACAGTTGGGAACACAGGCTTCCACCTGATTCATTAATCTTTGAAAAATAACTGGGGCATTTTTTTTATCCCAAATGACATCACCCAGCACTGATAATGACTTTCAGGTGTGACAAAAGCTGATATTTCTTTGGCTCGAAGAATCAAAGGAACTTGTCAATATCTCTTTAACAAGTCAATTTTGGTAAGAAACTTCCGACTCTGTTAGTACAGTCTTTTAAACGCAGAACTGGCTCGGAGTCTGCCTTCGGTACTGCATTAACATTTCTGTAGTCTATGCAAAGGCGGGTTGACCCGTCAGCTTTAGGTAGCAGGACTAGTGGTTAACTACAGCTGCATTGACTTGGTTCGATTAAGTTGCTTTCCAGCATGTATTGGATTTCTGCTTTTGCTTGGGCCTGTTTGTCTGGACTTAAGCCTTAAGGATGTTGCTTTAAAGGAACGGTTTCCCCTACAGCGACATCATGTGTGGCTAAGGTTGTACTCCTGGCGTATCCCTACAGACTCTTTTAAATGCTGTGCAAAGCCTGGTTAGGCCTTCAGGTTGTTTTGCATTTAAGTTCAAAAGCATGTTGTCCAATTTTCCTAGCCATTCTGCATTCCCTAAATGGATAGTTGGAGATTAATTCTGGAAATTGTATCGGCTTTGTTCTGCCTCATCCTTACTATCCCTTTCCTACTCAACAGTCTCCATGACCTGGCATACCTGCGTTGGTGTATCCTGCTCCCTGCAATAATATTGCTTTAACATATTGGTGTGCGCAACCAGTTCATCTTCCGGTGGTCAGGGGTATCAATGAACCTTACCCACTCTTTTAATTATTTTACATGGGCCACTGAACCGTGTTTTTACTTGTTCCCCTGTAACTGTAAAAAACACCAATACTCCATGCCCTGGTTGAAAATTGAAGCTGTTTGCATTCTTGTCTGCCCATTTTTTTCATTTGACTTGGGATGTTTCAAGGTGCTCCTGAGCCACACAACCTGCGTCACGTCATTTGTATGGCCTGACCAATAGTAATGTTGACGTACTCGTGCTTTAGTCTTCCAAATTCCCCTATGTCCTGCAAAAGAAATGTCATGTGCTACCGTTAATAATTCCTGGAAATATTTAGGTGGTTCCGTTATCTGTTTAACAACAGTCCAGACTTAGTCTGCAGGCCTTTGAGGCGTTCTCCATTTCCTCCTCAAAACCTGGTTTTCTATATAATAGCATTCTGGAACTCCTTTCGCTTCAGCTTCATTAGAGCTGTCTGTGCTATTCGGTGTAACATTGGATAAGCTTGCTGTGCTGCAATTATAGAAGTACTGTAAAACATCTCATTTGGATGATCTAATCCCCAACAGTGGCCTCCAGGTGATTCCCTCATTCCATTGATTTCAAGAGGCTTTCCCTTTCTTTACAACTATTTCACTGTCCATCTATGGTCGGGCTTGTGACTTCCACAGTTCGACTAATCCATCAAGTTCCATCTTATGACCCTGAGGCCAACAAGTTTATCTAATTTTAGGACATTTATGGCCATCCAGTTCCTGAACAGATTTCTGAGCAGTACTGTTTCCAGAATTCTGATCTCACTAACATCCTGCACGTGTCTGAGCAAGTAGTGGTTAACGACCATGACTCATGGCCCTCCTGCCTTGGGCGCAATGGCATTGGAAGGATGAATGAGAATGGACAGAGACTGCTTGAGTTGTGTACCTATCATAACCTCTGCATCACCAACTCGTTCTTTCACAATAAACCCTGTCACCAGGTTTCTTGGAGGCACCCAAGATCACGTCATTGGTACCAGCTGGACCTCATCTTCACAAGGTGAGCCTCTTTAAACAGTGTCCAAATCACACGCAGCTTCCACAGTGCAGACTGCGACCCTGACCACTCCCTGATGTGCAGCAAGGTTGGACTCAAAGCAAAGAAGCTGCATCACTCCAAGCAGAAGGGCCGCCCGCGCATCAACACTAGCAGACTTTCTTACACAGAGCTGTTTCATAAGTTTCAAAATTCACTTGAAAAAGCCCTTCACAACACTCCTACAGGGGATGCAGAGACCACGTCGCCCACATCAACGGCGCCATCTATGACTCAGCAGTGACCACCTAAGGCAAACGTATGAAGCAGAATGCAGACTGGTTTCTATCTCACCTTGAAGAGCTTGAACCTGTCATAGCCGCTAAGCGCATTGCACTGCTGAACTACAAGAAAGCCCCCAGCGAATTAACATCTGTAGCACTTAAAGCAGCCAGAAGTGCTGCACAAAGAACAGCCAGGCACTGTGCAAATGACTGCTGGCAACATCTATGCAGTCATATTCAGCAGGCCTCTCACACCCGAAATTTCAGAGGAATGCATGATGGCATTAAGAGAGCTTTTGGGCCAACCATCAGGAAGATCGTCCCCCTCAAGTCTAAATCAGGGGACACAATCACTGAACAACGCAAGCAAATAGACCGCAGGGTGGAGCACTACATCGAACTGTACTCCAGGGAAAATGTTGTCACTTAGACCGCCCTCAATGCAGCCCAGTCTCTGCCAGTCATGGATGAACTGGACGTACAGCCAACAAAACAGGAACTCAGTGATGCCATTGATTCTCTTGCCAGCGGAAAGGCCCCTGGGAAGGACGGCAATAGCCCTGAAATAATCAAGAGTGCTAAGCCTGCTGTACTTTCAGCACTCCACGAACTGCTTTGCCTGTGCTGGGATGAGGGAGCAGTACCTCAGGACATGCGCGATGCCAATGTCATCACCCTCTATAAGAACAAGGGTGACCACGGTGACTGCAACAACTACCGTGGAATCTCCCTGCTCAGCATAGTGGGGAAAGTCTTCACTCGAGTCGCTTTAAACAGGCTCCAGAAGCTGGCCGAGCGCGTCTAACTTGAGGCACAGTGTGGCTTTTGCGCAGAGAGATCCACCATTGACATGCTGTTCTCCCTTCGTCAGCAACAGGAGAAATGCTGCAAACAACAGATTCCCCTCTACATTGCTTTTATTGATCTCACCAAAGCCTTTGACCTCGTCAGCAGACGTGGTCTCTTCAGACAACTAGAAAAGATCGGATGTCCATCAAAGCTAAGATCACCTCATTCCATGACAATATGAAAGGCACAATTCAGCATAGCGGTGCCTCATCAGACCCCTTTCCTATCCTGAGTGGTGTGAAACAGGGTTGTGTTCTCGCACCAAAACTTTTTGGGGTTTTCTTCTCCCTGCTGCTTTCACAAGTGTTCAAGTCTTCTGAAGAAGGAATTATCCTCCACACAAGATCAGGTGATATGTTGTTCAACCTTGCCCGTCTAAGAGCGAAGATCAAAGTACGGAAAGTCCTCATCAGGGAACTCCTCTTTGCTGACGATGCTGCATTAACATCTCACACTGAAGAGTGCCTGCAGCGACACATCGACAGGATTGTGGCAGCCTGCAACGAATTTGGCCTAACCATCAGCCTCAAGAAAACGAGCATCAGGGGACAGGACGTCAGTAATGGTCCATCCGTCAATATCGTCGACCACGCTCTGGAGATGGTTCAAGAGTTCACCTACCTAGGCTCAACTATCGACAGTAACTTGTCTCTCGATGCAGAAATCAACAAGCACATGGGAAAGGCTTCCACCGATATATCCAGACTGACCACGAGAGTGTGAGAAAATGGCACACTGACATTGAACATAAAAGTCCGAGTGTATCAAGCCTGTGTCCTCAGTACCTTGCTCTATGGCAGTGAGGCCTGGACAATGTATGTCAGCCAAAAGCGAAGTCTCAATTCATTCCATCTTCGCTGCCTCCAGAGAATCCTTGGCATCAGGTGGCAGGACCGTATCTCCAAAACAGAATTCCTCGAGTTGGCCAACACCCCCAGCATACACACCCTACTGACTCAGCGGCGCTTGAGATGGCTTGGCCATGTGAGCCGAATGGAAGATGGCAGGATCCCCAAGGACGCATTGTATAGCGAGCACGTCATTGGTATCAGACCCACCGGCCGTCCATGTCTCCACTTTAAAGACGTCTGAAAACGCGACATGAAGTCCTGTGACATTGATCACAAGTCCTGGGAATCAGTTGCTAGTGATTACCAGAGCTGGTGGGTAGCCTTAAAGGCGGGGCTGAAGCGTGGCGAGTCGAAGTGATTTAGTAGTTGGCATGGAAAAAGATAGAAACGCAAGGGGAGAGCCAACTGTGTAACAGCCACGACAACCAATTTTATCTGCAGCACCTGTGGAGAGTCTGTCACTCTAGAATTGGCCTTTATCGCCACTCCAGGCGCTGCTTCACAAACCACTGACCGCCCACAGGCACTTACACATTGTCTCTAGAGACACGGAGGCCAAAGAATAATCCCCAAGTACCTTTCAAATTCTCGGCTATTTATTTGTGGTGCCACTTTTACCTTCGACAATGGAACCTGTTTAACTATTGCTCGCATTACTACACACATAGGAAATATTCCTGGAATTCGTTCCTGTTATTCCTCCGTTTCTTTAACTTCACTTGGCTTCTCAGTGATTATAGGAGAAAATGATACTTTTTATCCACCCAAATCATTTCCTGGGAGTACCTCAGTACCCTCAACTGTCAAACTGTGAACAACGTCTGCAGTCAGCATCCCAGATATGCGGTCGCACCTTAAGTGCACTTTGTATAAATGTACTGTTGAAGTGTATTCCCAGGGCAAAGGCACCTGCAATAGATATTATACGAAGAACCAATAACATATAATTCTAGCTGGCAATGAAATGTCTGCAAGGCACCATGGGACTCAGCAAATTTGACCACATTCCTTGCAAGGGATGATTCGCACAGATGCAGCAGAGTCTAATCAAGTGGCCTCTAGCAGATGCCTTATGGAATGCTGACAAAGATACCAGCCTGTAACAAGGTTAAGATAAGATGTTATGTATACATAAGGCCCAAGGACGGTGAGTGGGGAGATCTGGAAGACATCATGAACGCATGAGTAACCCCCTAGCTGACCATGAGCTGACAACGCAGTCCCCCAATGTCTAATAACCCATTTCATTGGCTCTATTAATCAATGTATGTAATCTATAATCACTACAATTGGACCGTGTCCAGCTGGGATGGGCTGAGTAATTATTTGAAACTTTATAAATATTGATGATTTTCCTTTGTTCAGTGGAGAGGTATCTGGGCTGCCCAGTGACCTACTCCCCACCAGCGTAACCCGATAAACTGTTTGACATTTTGAACAGAGCCGAGGGTCGAGCGATACGTTCAGAATTATTCCCACTAACATGTATTCCCCGCCAATTACATTAACTAAAACTTTAGCATTCATGGCGTTCTCTGGTGGAAATGTTATATCTTTCCCCAGCAAAAGTGTTTGGGTTGCTCCTGTTTCCCTGAGTATATCGATAGGCATTTCTGTGCATGAACCACAAAATGTTAGCATGAGGTACAGCAAGTAACTAGGAAAGCAAATGGAATGTTGGCCTTTATTGCTAGGGGATTAGAGTTTAAAAAATAACGAAGTCTTGTTACAACTGTACAGGGTGTTGGTGAGGCCACACCTCAAATACTGCGTACAGTTTTGGTTCCCGTATTTAAGGAAGGATGTACTAGCATTGAAGGCAGTTCAGAAACTGTTCACTCGGCTGATTCCTGGGATAGATGGGTTGCCCTAACAAGAACGGCTAAGCAGGTTAGGCCTTTATTCATTGGAATTTAGAAGAATGAGATGTAACCTTATTGAAGCAGATAAGATTCTAAGGGGGCTTGACAGGGTAGATGTTGAGAATATGTTGCAACTGGTGGGGGAATCTCGAACTAAGGGACATCGGCACAGAATAAGGGTTCACATTTTAAAACTGAGATGTAAAGGAATTTATTCTGTCAGAGGGTGGTGAATCTCTGGAATTCTCTACCTCAGAGAGTTGTGGAGGCTAGTTCCGTAAATGCATTTAAGGAGGAGGTGGAGAGATTTTTGAAATCTCGGGGAGTAGAGGGTTTTGCGGAGCAGGCTCGAAAGAGGAGTTGAAGTCTGGAACAGATCAGCCATGATCTCATTGAATGGCAAGGCAGGCTCGAGGGGCTGAATGGCCTACCCCTGCTCCTATTTCTTAAGTTATTATGTTATCATGCCTCACTTTAAAGGATATGGAGTTACTTTCCCCGGGAAGATAAATCCATTATAACTTTTGGGTATCTTATTGTTAACCTCTCCACTCACTTTAGTTGTTGTATCTGGTTTTACAGCTGCTGTTAAAGCTATAGCCTGCTCTGCTATACTCTCAGTCAGACTCTTTTGCTCTGCATTAGCTTTGCGTACTGCAACCAGTCCTATGGGTCTAACTCACAACTTCCAGCATTCTGAATGAAGATGACCTGTTTTGCAGCAATGATAACACTTCAGCTTGCAGATCTCACTTCCACCCTCAGCACCTTCCTTCCTGGCCTTAGGAGATGATGTTGGGGCATTGCCAGCTGTTCCTTTTTGTCCCCGGCTAATTGCCTTCCTTTCACTCTCCCATTTTCGCCCATTCTTGGATTTATGGGGGTGATGGACAAAAGGTTTTGGTTTAATCACTAGCCCAAAATCATCATCAATTTCCACTGCTTGCCTAACTTTCAAACCTTTCTTGTTAGCTACATGAGTTCTCATTGCTGAAAGAATTGAATTTGAAAATTCTTCCAAGAGAATCAATTCTCCAAGGTTCTGATATGTGGTTTCCATTTTGAATGCCCGTATCCAACGATCAAAATTTAATTTGCTTCACTTTCGCAAATATTACATACGTCTATCCAGCCAATCTATGTAAATTTGAAAACTTCTGACAGTAGGCTTCAGGGACTAACTCATATGCGACTAGAATGGCCTTTTTTGCCATCTCATAATCTGCAGAAGCCGCCTCCAAAATTTGGCATAAGCTTCATGAGCTCTGCCTACCAGCCTGCTCTGAATTATCAATGTTCAACTTTCCTTTGGCCATTTCATTTATTTGGCTATTTTTTCAAAAGATATGAAAAATGCCTCTATGTCCCATTCCTCAAACGTACGAAAAGCTTAAAAAAATAGAACCACAGAAATATTACGGCACAATAGGAGGCCATTCATCCCATCCTGTCCGTGCCAGCTGAAACAAAATAGCCCATCTAATCACTCATTCCAGCACCTGGTACATGGCCTTTTTTGAAATTTAAAATCTTTTCACTGGGTCCTGGGCTGAATTCAGATTCTCCATGACTAGAACTTTCCCTGAATTCAAGACTACCCCTTTGTCTTAGTTCCATCTCTTTTAACCTAAATTCTCTCTCTTCTCTTTCACTTCCTCTCTGATGTGCTCTCTCTTTCTCCCTTTCCTCTTTTTCCAAGTCACGTTTTCGTAATTGTTTTGCAGCCTCAAGTTTTTTCTTTCTAACTGAATCCTTACCAAAACAACTGCATCACGTTCTGACTTATTTTCGTCTTGTTCCTCGTCATCTTTTTCCTCTTCTCTTCTTCTAATTTTTAATGTTGGCTTATTATGTCAATTATATCTCTGCTTTTTAGCACCTGATTTCAATTCGAACCCAATTGTGCTTCCAATTGTTTTCGTTTATTCTTAGTTAAAGTTATCAATTTACTGAGGCACACATTCTCCTTTCCCATAAAATTTGTTGCAACTCCTAATGCCATTCCAATGATACAGCCTTTATCCCATTACACAAGAAACCTGGTTCCTTATAGTTTTCTCTTACAAATTATTACTCTCCTTATAGCTAACATAATTGGCATTGGATTCGGTTTGGATCCCAGACACAAGAGAAATTAACATGGTCCCAGATGTGAGAGCAATTAATATGATTCCCGACGAGGCCTCATTTAATATGCTACGACAGTAATGCACTGTTAATTCAGTCACAATACTACAAAGGTCGCACCATATTATTAAAATTTTCCCACCTACCAGAAATTAGCCATATTAAACATTTTAGTAACCTCCAAAATAAAACAGACCAAGCCAGGTATCTTTAAGGAACAAATTAACAATTTATTAACTAACTAAACCTTAAACATCTTTGAGATAAATTCATGTCTAATAACTTAAAACTTCTTATTTTTCTTACCCCCATACATAAAAATATAAATTCAAAACCAACAGTTAACCGTTTTATTTTAATGGTGACTTTTTTTTTAAAGAGAAATGTCTTAGGAATAAATAAATAGCTGGGTTGTAACTCTTGGTGAGTTACATTCCCGATTGGTGAGGTGTCCCAGAGTTGATTCGTCAGATGTGACTCGAAGTCTCCAGGCGAATTTGATGAACAGTCTTTACTGGATAGACGTTCAAAGCACTTCGGTTGCAGCAGATGTCACACAGTTCCTTTAACAAGGAGTATAGCAAAAGGTCCATTTGGATTTTAAAATTGATATTCTTTTAGTAGCAACTTCACTGAGAATTCCAGCAAATACAGACAACAGAGAGTCACTCGTGAAGCAGAGAATTATAGTCATAGAGTCATAGACTAACACAGCACAGAAACAGGCCCATAGGCCGAACGCATCCACGCCGACCATCATGCACCCATCCAATCTAATCCCATTTTCCTACAGTCTTGTATGCTGTGGCGTTTCAAGTGCTCATCTAAATACTTCTTAAATGTTGTGAGGTTCTTACCTCTACCACCACTACAGGTAATGCATTCCCGAATACAACCACCCTCTGGGTGAATTGTTTTCCCCTCAAATGCCCTCTGAACCTCCTGTCGCTTACCATAAATCTATTCCCCCTGGCTATTGACCCCACCACTAAGGGAAAGTGTTTATTTCTATATATACTATCAATACCCCTCATAATTTTGTATACCTCAATCAGGTTGCCTCTCAACCTTCTCCACTCCAAAGAAAACAACACCAGCCTATCCAGTCTCTCCACATAGCTGAAATGCTCCAGCCCAGGAAACATCCTGGTGAATCTCCTCTGCACCCTCTCCAGTGCAATCACATCCTTCCTATAATGTGATGATCAGAACTGTACACAGTACTCCAGCTGTGGCCTTACCAGCGTTCGATACAGCTCCATCATAACCTCCCTGCTCTTATATTCTATGCCGCAGCTAATAAAGGCACGTATCCCGTATGCTTTCCAAACCACCTTTTCATCTATACTTCAGTGATCTATGGAAAAGTACACCAAGGTCCCACGACCCTCTGTACTTCCCAGGGCTCCACCATGCATTGTATATTCCCTTGCCTTGTTAGTCCTCCCAACATGCATCACCTCACACTTCTCAGGATTTAATTCCATTTGCCACAGCTACGCCCATTTTACCAGCCCATTATAATTGCCCTGTAATCTAAGGCTTTCCTTCTCACTATTTAAGACACCACCAATTTTCATGTCATCTGCGAACTTACTAATCATACCTCCTATATTCACGTCGAAATCATTAAAGTACACTACAAACAGCAAGGATCAAAGCACCGATCCCTGTGGTACACCACTGGTCACAGACTTCCACTCGCAAAAGCAACCCTCGACCATCACCCTCTGTTTCCTGCCACGAAGCCAATTTTGGATCCAATTTTCCAAGTTGCCCTGGATCCCATAGACTGTTACCTTTTTAACCAATCTCCAAGGCGGCACTGTATCAAAAGCCTTACTGAAGTCCAACAGGGCAACAGGAGACAGAGAGTAGCAGTGGAAGGGAGTTTCTCAAAATGGAGACGTGTGACCAGTGGTGTTCAACAGGGATCCGTGCTGGGACCACTGATGTTTGTGATATACATAAATGATTAGGGGGAAAGTATAGGTGGTCTGATTAGCAAGTTTGCAGACGACACTAAGATTGGTGGGGTAGCAGATAGTGAAGGGGACTGTCAGAAAATACAGGAGAATATAGATAGATTGGAGAGTTGGGCAGGGAAATGGCAGATGGAGTTCAATCAGGGCAACTGCGAGGTGATGCATTTTGGAAGATCCAATTGAAGAGTGAACTATACAGTAAATGGAAAAGTCCTGGGGAAAATTGATGTACAGAGATATTTGGGTGTTCAGGTCCATTGTTCCCTGAAGGTGGCAACGCAGGTCAATAGAGTGGTCAAGAAGGCATACGGCATGCTTTCCTTCATCGGATGGGGTATTGAGTACAAGAGTAGGCAGGTCATGTTACAGTTGTATAGGACTTTGGTTCGGCCACATTTGGAATACTGCGTGCAGTTCTGTTTGCCACATTACCAAAAGGATGTGGCTGCTTTGGAGAGGGTGCAGAGGAGGTTCACCAGGATGTTGCCTGGTATGGAGGGCGCTAGCAAGAAGAGAGGTTGAGAAGATTAGGATTATTTTCATTAGAAAGACGGAGGTTGAGGGTGGACCTGATTGAGGTGTACAAAATCATGAGAGGTATAGACAGGTTGGATAGTAAGAAGCATTTTCCCAGAGTCGGGGATTCAATTACTAGGGATCATGAGTTCAAAGTGAAAGGGGAAAAGTTTAGGGGGTATATGCGTGGAATGTTCTTTACACAGAGGGTGGTGGGTGCCTGGAACGCGTTGCCAGCGGAGGTCGTAGACGCGGGCTCGATAGCGTCTTTTAAGATGTATCCAGACAGATACATGAATGGGCAGGAAGTGAAGAAATACAGACCCTTAGAAAATAGGCAACATGTTTAGATAGAGGATCTGGATCGGCGCAGGCTTGGAGGGCCGAAGGGCCTGTTCCTGTGCTGTAATGTTCTTTGTTCTTTGTTCCACATAGACTACATCAACTGCTTTACCCTCATCTACACATCTAGACATCTCCTCTAAAAATTCAACTTAGTTAGAATTAGAACATTACAGCGCAGTACAGGCCCTTCGGCCCTCGATGTTGCGCCGATCATCTGACCTACACTATTCCATTTTCATCCATATGTCTATCCAATGTCCACTTAAATGCCCTTAAAGTTGGCGAGT
Organism: Heterodontus francisci; assembly: GCF_036365525.1. NCBI lineage: Eukaryota > Metazoa > Chordata > Chondrichthyes > Heterodontiformes > Heterodontidae > Heterodontus > Heterodontus francisci. The sequence continues at coordinate 53,384 of NW_027140206.1, read as the reverse complement.
CTACTACTGTTGCAGGCAGGGCGTTCCACGCCCCTACTACTCTCTGCGTAAAGAAACTACCTCTGACATCTGTCCTATATCTTTCACCCCTCAACTTAAAGCTATGTCCCCTCGTGTTTGCCATCATCATCCGAGGAAAAAGACTCTAGTTAGACACGATCTCCCCCTGACAAAGCCGTGCTGACTATTCCTGATTATGTCCTGCCTCTCCAAGTGGAGATTAATCCTGTCCCTCAGAATGTTTTCCAATAGTTTCCCAACCACCAACGTTAGACTCACCGGCCTGTAAAGAGGAAATAGCAATGGTTCAGAGCAAGCATGTACCCGTTTAGGTGAAGGGTAAGACCATCAAGTCCAGTAAACTCTGGATGTCATGTGATATAGAGTATTGGATCCTGAACAAAAAGGAGGTTTATGGCAGATTCCGAGCGCTGAAAACAGCGGTGAACTTACAGGAGTATAGAAAGTGTAGAGGGGTACTTAAAAATAATAATTAGGAGAGCGAAGAGCGGACATGAAAAAACATTGCATGACAAGATAAAGTAAAATCCTAAGGCGTTTTATAAGTATATTCAGGGCAAGAGGATAACCAGAGAAACAGTAGGGCCCATTAGGGACCAAAGTGGCAATCTGTGGCTTGCGGCCAGGCCACAGAGAAAGGATAGCTTGTGTGTCAGCTCACCAGAGAGTGAGGTCGTAAACAAGTTTTGATACAGGGAACTCAGATGAGAACTGCAATGGGGCAGCATACAGGAGGTCGCTGATGGGCATGCCCACTGAGATGTTCTATGCATTGGTAAGCCATTGAGACAGTCTGTCGCCACTGTCAAGGAGCCTGCAGGAGTTTGGCTCCAAACAATGACAGAGCGCAATATTGTCCCTGTGATAGTGGTACCTAAGTCAATGACAGCACCAATGGACTCAACCATGATAAAGCATCTAGTTGCCATTGTCTCAACTCCCACTGCAGCACAGGTGGATGCCAATTAAGTCTCAGTCCTGCGGTAGAAGCTCAGCCAGAGGTCATCAGATGCATGGCAGTGCTGCCATGCAGGCTCAGACTGTTGCCATCATGGCTGCAGATCTTAGTGCTCAAAGGCGTTTGCAGATTCAGCAGTCCGGCGATCAGTGCTCTAGAGATTACTAGAATTGCTAAAATGTTGCCCCAGTGATTCAGTGATAAAGAAAACTGTTGTCCTCTCTCAGTATGACAACATTTGTGCTCCCACGAAACCTACTCTGCTGTTTCCCAGTGGACAGCCCATATGGTTGCTTTTCATGTCGAGGTGATGCAGTCCATATCCAGGCCCTCAAGCCCCATCGCGGCTTGAGGGCATCTGGTAAGCCCTACCCCAGTTTTCCCCGGTGAAAGTCAGGAGCCTTCCACTGACCATGCTGGAGCCACTATGGAAATACAATATTGGAAAATAAGCTAATAGCAGTACCTGCAAGACAGACATTAAGGGAATACAAAAAATGAATAGTTGGTTTGGAGAATTAGATGTGCTGTTGGATAAAGTTGATAACGAAATGCTTTTGCTTGTGGTTTTTATTGCAGGATGGAGGCCAAGGGGACGGTGTCATGGGGAGTCTCAGATGGAGGTAATGGTGAAGAGTGGAGGATACAAGGTGGTAAAGGAACGTTGTCCTTTGCGAACTGGCCTGTCAAAGACATCCAGGAAATATCTTGCCCACTTCATCCTCCTCCTGGAAAATAAAGGGTGGTACAGCCAAATCTAGATCCGCCTGCTTATTTCAAGCATATAAGTAAGATAATGCAGGAAAAGAAAGCTTATGACAGTCACAAAACGTAATACTTTAGAAAGCTGAGAGGACTATAGAAAGTGTAGGGCTGGAGGAAAAAAGGAAATTAGGAAAGCAAAGAGAGAGCATGAAAAATTATTAACAGGTAAAATCAAGGAAACCCAAAGATTGCCTAAAATAGAGGCATGTTGTTGAAGCTTTTCGTCTTGCACTCATCAGGACAATCTGAAAGAATAACCAATGTAATGGAAAACAACAACTTATACTGCATGAGAAGAGAGTGCTGATTAGTTGGCAAGTGAACTCTGATTGTTAGAGGCTTTGCCATGGAAAATGAACCAGTTTATGGTGACTGTTGGTTTACTGCCAAGCCCTGTACAGACGGAAAGGATATGTGCAAACATCGTGCCTGTTTCAGCTGAACAAAATAGGTGACAGCCATTCGTTGGTTCTTTCCTCAGGGCAACGCCTTGACCAATCAGACTCAAGCTGCCTCGTTTAAATTTCAAACAATGCTTGGCAGCTCAACATGACAGGACAGCCTTGTTTAAAAGTAAGCTTAAATAAAACGCTTGCAGGAATTGTGCAAGAGCAATGAGCTGTTGGATCATATATATGGCAGGGTTCATCCTCACATTTCGCTGCCTCCACGTATGCATGGCTGCCCAAGATATACACAATTAATGTCCTTCTATGCTCTATCTTAACTATGACCGGTTCTGCACAACATGAATTGGCCAAATGGTTGGGCGAATTGTTCCAATCAGTTTTGAGCAAGTTCCCCACATACACAGTGAAGGATTCCATCACATTTGCGAAGACCATACAGAACTTGCAGATCGATAGCAATTCCATTTCCGTGTGCTAATTTGACATTACTAGCCTATTCAACAATGTGCCACTTAAGAAAGCCATAGATATTTGCGCTGAAGCACTATATCACGATGATCCAGACTCACCACCATTGCATGATTCAATATTTATTGAACTTAAGTTGTGTTCAGTTTTAACGACACCATATATGCCCGAATAGATGGTGTTGCCATGGTATCCCTTCTAGGCCCAACAATGGCAAACATCTTTGTTGGGTTCCATGAGAAGTGTGTTTTTAATGGAATGACGCCTAACTTCCTACCTCCCGAATATTTCTGATATGTAGATTAAACGTTTGTTATACTTGAATACGCATCAATAATTTCCTTACATGTCGGAATATGCTCCATCCTGCGTTCAAATTCACCTTTGAAATGGAGCATGCAAATGAGCTCCTATTCACAGAGAGATACAGCACTGAAACTGGCCCGTCGGCCCACCGAGTCTGCGCCTTAACGTACGAGTTGAGAAATCTGTTAAGGGTTCTCTACCACAGTCTATCGTAAACATACCTTCACTGGTCAATACCCGAGTTAGGATTCTAACAGTTCCACAGGCTATAAGATTGGGCTAATCGGCAACATCGTAAATCGGGCTCAAGTCATTTGCTCACCATGCAAGCTTGATGCTGAAATAGGGCGAATCAAAGATGAATATACTGGCGAATATACAATGGATGGTAAAGCCCAAGGAAGTATAGAGGGTGAGAGGGACCTTGGTGTAAGTGTCCACAGATCACTGAAGGCAGCAGCACAGGTAGATTGCTTTTTTACACAGTCATGGGATGTGATCGTCGTTGGTCAGGCCAGCATTTATTGTCCATCCCTAACTGTCCTTGAGAAGGTGGTGGTGAGCTGCCTTCTTGAACCGCTGCAGTCCGTGTGAGGTAGGTAAACCCACAGTGCTGTTAGGCAGGGTGTTCCAGGATTTTGACCCAGCGACACTGAAGGAATGGCGATGTAGTCTCAAGTCAGGATAGTGTGTGACTTGAAGGGAACTTGCAGGTGATGGTATTTCCATGCATTTTGTGCCCATTGAACAATGAACGAAGAACAAAGAAAATTACAGCACAGGAACAGGCCCTTCGGCCCTCCAAGCCTGCGCCGATCCAGATCCTCTATCTAAACCTGTCCCCTATTTTCTAAGGGTCTGTATCTCTTTGCTTCCTGCCCATTCATGTATCTGTCCAGATACATCTTAAAATACACTATCATGCCCGCGTCTACCACCTCCACTGGCAACGCATTCCAGGCACCCACCACCCTCTGCATAAAGATCTTTCCACGCATATCCCCCCTAAACATTTCCCCTCTCACTTTGAACTCGTGACCCCTAGTAATTGAATCCCCCCACTCTGGGAAAAAGCTTCTTGCTATCCACCCTTTCTATACCTCTCATGATTTTGTACACCTCAATCAGGACCCCCTCAACCTCCGTCTTTCTAATGAAAATAATCCTAATCTACTCAAATACTCTTCATATCTAGCGCCCTCCATATAAGGCAACATCCTGGTGAACCTCTTCTGCACCCTCTCCAAAGCATCTGCATCCTTTTGCTAATGTGGCGACCTGAAATGCACGCAGTATTCCAAATGTGGCCGAACGAAAGTCTTATACAACTGTAACATGACCTGCCAACCCTTGTACTCAATACCCCGTCCGATGAAGGAAAGCATACCGTATGCCTTCTTGACCACTCTATTGACCTGCGTTGCCACCTTCAGGGAACAATGGACCTGAACACCCAAATCTCTCGGTACATCAATTTTCCCCAGGACTTTTCCATTTATTGTATAGTTCACTCTTGAATTGGATCTTCCAAAATGCATCACCTCGCATTTGCCCTGATTGAACTCCATCTGCCATTTCTCTGCCCAAATCTCCAATCTATCTCTATTCTGCTGTATTCGCTGACAGTCCCCTTCACTATCTGCTACTCCACCAATCTTAGTGTCGTCTGCAAACTTGCTAATCAGACCACCTATACATTCCTCCAAATCATTTATGTATATCACAAACAACGGTGATCCCAGCACGGATCCCTGTGGAACACCACTGGTCACCCGTCTCCATTTTGAGAAACTCCCTTCCACTGCTACTCTCTGTCTCCTGTTGTCCAGCCAGTTCTTTATCCATTTAGCTAGTACACCCTGGACCCCATGCGACTTCATTTTCTCCATCAACCTACCATGGGGAACCTTATCAAACGCCTTACTGAAGTCCATGTATATGACATCTACAGCCCTTCCCTCATCAATCAACTTTGTCACTTCCTCAAAGAATTCTAGTAAGTTGGTAAGACATGACCTTCCCTGCACAAAACCATGTTGCCTATCACTGATAAGCCCATTTTCTTCCAAATGGGAATAGATCCTATCCCTCAGTATCTTCTCCAGCAGCTTCCCTACCACTGACGTCAGGCTCACCGGTCTATAATTACCTGGATTATCCCTGCTACCCTTCTTTATCAAGAGGACAACATTAGCAATCCTCCAGTCCTCCGGGACCTCACCCGTGTTTAAGGATGCTGCAAAGATATCTGTTAAGGCCCCAGATATTTCCTCTCTTGCTTCCCTCAGTAACCTGGGATCGATCCCATCCGGACCTGGGGACTTGTCCACCTTAATGCCTTTTAGAATACCCAACACTTCCTCCCTCCTTATGCCGACTTGACCTAGAGTAATCAAACATCTATCCCTAACCTCAACATCCGTCATGTCCCTCTCCTCGGTGAATACTGATGCAAAGTACTCGTTTAGAATCTCACCCATTTTCTCTGACTCCACGCATAATTTTCCTCCTTTGTCTTTGAGTGGGCCAATCCTTTCTCTAGTTACCCCCTTGCTCCTTATATATGAAAGAAAGGCTTTGGGATTTTCCTTAACCCTGTTTGCGAAAGATATTTCATGACCCCTTTTAGCCCTCTTAATTCCTCGTTTCAGATTGGTCCTACATTCCCAATATTCTTCCAAAGCTTCGTCTTTCTTCAGCCGCCTAGACCTGATGTATGCTTCCTTTTTCCTCTTAGCTAGTTTCACAATTTCAACTGTCATCCATGGTTTCCTAATCTTGCCATTTCTATCCCTCATTTTCACAGGAATATGTCTCTCCTGCACGCTAATCAACCTCTCTTTAAAAGCCTCCCACATATCAAATGTGGATTTATCTTCAAACAGCTGCTCCCAATCTACATTCCCAGCTCCTGCTGAATTTTGGTATATTTGGCCTTCCCCCAATTTAGCACTCTTCCTTTCGCACCACTCTTGTCTTTGTCCATGAGTATTCTAAAGCTTAAGGAATTGTGATCACTATTCCCAAAGTAGTCCCCTACTGAAACTTCAAACACCTGGCCGGGCTCATTCCCCAACACCAGGTCCAGTATGGCCCCTTCCCGAGTTGGACTATTTACATACTGCTCTATAAAAACCCTCCTGGATGCTCCTTACAAATATTGCTCCATCTGGACCTCTAACACTAAGTGAATGCCAGTCAATGTTGGGAAAATTAAAATCTCCTATCACTACCACCCTGTTGCTCCTACATCTTTCCATAATCTGTTTACATATTTGTACCTCTATCTCACGCTCGCTGTTGGGAGGCCTGTAGTACAGCCCCAACATTGTTACCGCACCCTTCCTATTTCTCAGTTGTGCCCATATAGCCTCACTGCTCGAGTCCTCCATAGTGCCCTCGTTCAGCACAGCTGTGATATCCTATTTGACCAGTAATGCAACTCCTCCACCCCTTTTACCTCCCTCTCTATCCCGCCTGAAGCATCGATATCCTGGGATATTTAGCTGCCAATCGTGCCCTTCCTTCAACCAAGTCTCAGTAATAGCAATAACATCATATTCCCAGGTACTAATCCAAGTCCTAAGTTCATCTGCCTTACCTACTACACTTCTTGCATTAAAACAAATGCACTTCTGATCACCAGTCCCTTTGCTTTCATCATCTGCTCCCTGCCTACACTTCCCCTTAGTCACGCTGACTTCATTATCTAGTTCCTTACAGTCTTTAGTTACTACCTCCTTACTGTCTACTGACCTCCTCATTTGGTTCCCATCCCCCTGCCACATTAGTTTAAACCCTCCCCAACAGCGTTAGCAAAAGCACCCCCAAGGACATTGGTTCCAGTCCGGCCCAGGTGTAGACCGTCCAATTTGTAATAGTCCCACCTCCCCCAGAACCGGTCCCAATGTCCCAAAAATCTGAACCCCTCCCTCCTGCACCATCTCTCTAGCCACGCATTTATCCTGACCAATTTTTCATTTCTGCTCTGACTAGCACGTGGCACTGGTAACAATCCTGAGATTACTACCTCTGAGGTCCTACATTTTAACTAGTTTTCTTTCTAGTTTGTAGAGGTCGCGGATTTGGAAGGAGCTGTCTAAGAAGCCTTGGTGCATTGCTGCAGTGTATCTTGTAGATGGTACACACTGCTGCCACTGTGCGTCGGTGATGTGAGTGAATGTTTGCGCATGGAGTGCCTATCAAGCGGGCTACTTTGTCCTGGATGGTGTCGAGCTTCTAGAGAGTTGTGGGAGCTGCACCCATTCCAGGCAAATGGAAAGTATTCCATAACACTCCTGACATATGCCTTGTCAATGGTGGGCAAGATTTGGGGAGTCAGGAGATGAGTTGCACGCCGCAGGATTCCTAGTCACTGACCTGCTCTTGTAGCCACGGTATTTATATGGCTACGCCAGTTTAGCTTCTGGTCAATTGTGGCCCCTTGGATGCTGATAGTGGGGGTACAGCGATGGTAATGCCATTGAATGTCAAGGGGAGATGTTTAGATTCTCTCTTGTTGGAAATGGTCATTGCCTGGCACTTGTGTGGCGCGAATGTTACTTGTCACTTTTCAGCCCGAGCATGAATATTATGCCGGTCTTGTTGCATTTCTACACAGGCTGCTTCAGTATCTGAGGAGTCGTGAATGGTGCAGTACATTGCGCAATCATCAGCGAACATCCCCACTTCTGACCTTATTTATTGATGAAGCAGCTGAAGATGGTTGGGCCTGGGACATTACCCTGAGGAACTCCCGTAGTGATGTCCTGGAACTCAGATGATTGACCTCCAACAACCATAACAATTTTCCTTTGCGCTATGTATGACTCCAACCAGCAGTGGTTTCTCCCTGATTCCCATTTACTTCAGTTTTGCTGGGGCTACTTGATGCCATACTCGGTCAAATGCTGCTTTGCTGTCAAGGACAGTCATTGTAATCTCACCTTTTGTGATCAGCTCTTTTGTCCATGTGTGAACCATGGCTGTAATGCGGTCAGGAGCTAAGTGGCCCTGGCGGAACTCAAACTGAGCGTCTCTCAACAGGTAATTGCGAAGCAAATGTTGCTTGATCGCACTGTTGATGACACCTTCCATCACTTTACTGATGATTGAGAGTAGACTGATGAGTGGTAGATGGCCTGGTTGGCCTTGTCCTGTATTATGTGTTCAGGACCGACCTGGGCAATTTTCCACCTTGTTGGGTAGATGCCAGTGTCGTAGCTGTACTGGAACAGCTTTGCTAGGGGTGTGGCAAGTTCTGGAGCAAAGGTCTTCAGTAATATTGCCAGAAAATTGTCAGGACCCATAGCCTTTGCAGCATTAACTGCCTTCAGTCGTTTCTAGCTAGCGGACGTAGTGAATCGATATGGCTGACGTCTGGCATCTGACATATTGGGGACTTCAGGAGGAGGCCCAGATGGATCATCAACTCGGCACTTCTGGCTGAAGAATGTTGTAAATGGGATCACTGAGGTGGTGAACAGTCTTGCTCAGCCTCAAACATTGCCCAAAGATAGTGTTGCTGGAGTGGGAACGGAAATTGTGATGGGGACCGACGACAATGGACTTGGTCTTCACAATGTATGCCTAACAGGAACCGTAATACAGTGAAATGTGGTTTACAGATGGAGAAGCTGGAAAATGAAAGTAAACAGGGACAACAAAAGCAGAAAAGATGAGAGAGTAAATTACAAAATGTTTAATACAGGTCGCAAAATGTTGTGGAGGTAGAACTGGATACAGGGACGTACCAGGAACAACAACAGCGGCGAGGAAGGGAGAGTAAATGACAAGGACAATACGACAATTAAACATGTTTTATAAAATTAATAGCTGATGGAGAGACTTACCAGGGACGCCAACAATAACGAGGATAAGAAAGTAAATTCTTTGAATAATTAGAAATATGTTAAAGAACCACATTTCTAATGAATGAGTCCCATGATATCTGGGAATATAGTCAAATTCCAAGGAGAAACTCCTGCTCATTGATGTAACATTCCAATCCACTGTTTTCAGCTTCTGATCAGTTGATGCAACATTCAAATCTATTGTTCTCAATTTCGAAACCATCGTTGCAATATTCCGATCTTCTCTTTTCAGATTAAATCTCGCCTCTTTCTCTGGAGTTTCAGATCTCTGTTAATGCTGGCGGTTTTGCTCCCGCTGACACTATGTGATATTACGTTCAAACGAGTCCCTTATTAATAGAAGGGAGCAACACTCCAGTGGCACAATTTGGATCCTTGGAGACTGACGTTAATTACAGACACTGAACAAACAGGTTCACTTAACCCATTTCAATTCAGTACTTCTTGTCCCGCAATAAAGTAGAACATTTACTCAGTCTGAATGAGATGTATGAGGAGTATGGGATATTAAAGGATATGGGCCAAAGGTAGGTATTTGGAGTTAGGCCGCAGATCAGCTATGATCTCATTGCATGGCAGGTCAGGCTCGAGGCTTGAATGACCTACTCCTGTTCTTATCTCCCTATGTTCCAATGAATGGGATGTATGAGCAGTAGTGGAGATAAGGAATGGGGAAAATAGCTGATGTACAGGCCAGAATCTGTCACTGTATATTGACACTTTATATATCTGTGCGGCATGGACAGAGTGGATAGTCAGAAGCTTTTTCCCAGGGTGGAAGTGTCAGTTACTAGGTTTAAGGTGAGAGGGGCAAAGTTTAGAGGGGATGTGCGAGGCAAGTTTTTTACACAGAGGGTGGTGAGTGCCTGGAACATGCTGCCAGGGGAGGTGGTGGAAGCAGATACGATAGCGACGGTTAAGAGAAATCTTGACAAATATATGAATAGGAAGGGAATAGAGGGATATGGGCCCCGGAATTGCAGAAGGTGTTAGTTTCGGCAGGCATCCAGATCGGCACAGGCTTGGAGGGCCGAATGGCCTGTTCCTGTGCTGTACTGTTCTTTGTTCTTTGTTCTTTGTTCTTTGTACTCCTCCTATATAGGAGTGGCGCCGGAGGACTGGAGGTTTGTAAACGTTGCACCCCGTTTAAAAAAAGGAGAGATGGGTAAAACCTGTCAGCGTAACATCGGCGGTGAAGAGCTTCAAAAGGTCATAGTATAGAAGAAAAATAGCTGCTGCTTGGAAAGAAATGTGTTGATAAATGACAACCAGCATGGATATATTAATAGCAAAGCATTTCTGGCAAACCTGATCGAGTTCTTCAATGATGTTACTGATAGAGTGGAGAAGGGTAGTGTGGATGATGTTATGTATATGGACTTTCAAAAAGGTGCGTGACCAAGGGCCATTTAATGGAAATAAACTAAACCCCCTAGTTCAAGATTGCCCCAAGAGACGAAACACACTCTCTGCATCTACCCTGTCAAGCCCTCTCAGAATATGTTTCAATAAGATCATGGCTCGTTCTTCTGAACACCAATTAGCAAAGGCCCAACCTGCCTAAACTTTCATCATAAGACAACCCCTTCATCCTAGAAATCAATCTAGTGAACATTCGCTGAACTGTTGCCAATGCAAGTATATCTCTCCTTAAAGAAAATAAACCTATACACAGTACTGTAGGTGTGATCTCACCAACGCCATGCACAGTTCTAGCAAGTCCTCCCTATTTTTACTTGCCATCTCCCTTGCAATAAAGGCCACCATTCTGTTTGCATTCCTAATTATTTGCTGTACCTGCAAGATAACTTCTTTTGTGATTTATGTACGAGGATACCCAGACCCCTCTAAACAGCAGCAGTCTGCCGTCTCTCTTCATTTAAATGCTATTCTGCTTTTCTATTCTTCCTACCAAAGTGAATAAACTCACATTTTCCTAAATTATCCTCCATCTGCCAATTTTTTGCCTACTCACTTAGCCTATCTATATTCCTTTGCAGACTCTCTGCCTCCTCATCATAATTTTATTTTCGATCTATCCTTATATCGCGAGGATATTTGGCGACAATATACTCTGACCCTTCAGCCAAGCCATTAATCGAAATTGCAAACAGTTAAGACCGCAGCAGTGCATCTCTTGCACCCGACTGGTTACAATTTGCCAAAGTGAAAATGCCACATTTATCCCGACTCTCTATTTCCTGTTAGTTCGCCAATCCTCTATCCACATTAACATTTTATCACCAAAACCATGAGCACTTACCTTGTGCGGTAAGCTTTCATGTGGCACCTCATCGAATGTCTTTGGAAATCCAAATACTGTGGATCTACTGGTTCCCATTTATCCACAATGCTCAATGCATCCTCAAAGAATTCTAATAAATTTGTGAAATGCAATTTTCTTTTCTAAAAACCATGTTGACTGTGAGACTTGGTAAAATAGGTGTGTTTTATACCGCCTTCTAAGATGGAAACAGTCTTGGCAGCACAACAGATTGTTGTGAATCGACTTCACTAAGACAAAGCTCAAGAAAACTTTGTTAATTTTTCAGATTAAACTATTAGTTACAAAATTAGGTAGCGATTAACAGTCTAATGATAGTCAGATGATGTCAGGAACTGGGCGGTAGAGTGCATGACTGTTTTCTTTTGCAGCTTTGAGTCCTCAATCTTCACAATGTGTGTGTGTGTGTGTGTGTGTCTATGTGTGTGTGTGTGTGTGTGCGTGTGCGTGTGTGTGTGTGTGTGCGTGTGTGTGTGTGTGTGTCGTACTTTCTCTTGTTTCTTGTTGCCATACAGCAGCAGGTTTCCAGTTAACCCGCCCCTCTCCCAATCAGTGATTAGTCTTGTATTAAAGGATGCCTTTCTTAACCAACCAAGATTCGTTTTATGGTGGCTGTTAACCTTTCAGATTTGCACAAGTAATTTTCCTTCGTGTTGACTACTTTATCTCAATGCTTTTACACTTCGAGCATGTATTTCTCACTACCAGTCAAATCTACACATAAGCTTTTTTATTGTCTGCTTTCAGGGTCTCACCATTTTACTGCAAGTAAACATTTTAAAACTTGACATAATAATCCCAGAATCCCTCTGCCGTGACATCTTATCCATATTGTGCCCTATTTCCTAAGATTTTCAACTTTTCAATACTACAACGAATGGGTCTAATAAAGCTACATGTTAGTTTATGCTAATAAATCATTTGTGAATTTATAATAAGCTAGATTTCGATAATTAGGAAGCTGGTTAGTAGCTTTTAGTGACCTAATAATCTTGCATGTCTCTGCTTGCTTGTGCTAAGATTTTCTAAATGTCCTGCTACGACTTCTTAACACAAAGTGGCAGTACTGTGTACAGTTTCCGAGATGCACTGCAGAAAGTCACCACGCCTCCATTGACAACACCCTCAAAATTCACAACCTCGACCACCTGGAAGGACAAGTATGTGCGTGGGATCGTCACCACCTGAACGTTCCCCTCCAAGCTACACACCACCTTTACCGGGAAATATGCCATCGTTGTCCTTCACTGTCGCTAGCTCAAAATCTTGGAACTCCCTCCCTAACAGGACTGTGGGTGTATCCGCACCAAATGGACAGCAGCAGTTCAAGAAGGCAAAATGCCACCACCTTCTGAAGGGCAATTGGGGATGGGCAACAAATGCTGGCCTTGCCTAGTTCCCATGAAATGAATAAGAAAGGTGGATTCCAACATTTTCGCAATGGTGGATATTAGGCCAATTAGCCTATAGTACCCTGCTTTCTGTGTCCCTCCTTTTTGAATACGGTGTTACATCTGCGGTTTTCCAATCCACTGGGATCTTTAGAGGATATAGGGAATTTTAGAAGATTACAACCAATTTTCTCTTAAGCCACTACTTTTATGATCCTCGGATGCAGGCCATCAGGACCAGTGGACTTATCAGTCTTTAGTCCTATTAGTTTTGCTCATATTTTTTTTTTCTTTGGTGATAGTGATTGTTTTAAGTTCCACCATTCCATTCCTCTCTGATTTTCTTGTATTTTTAGGATGCTTTTAGTATCTGAATACAGTTACCAAATACTGGTTCAAAGTCTCTGCCATTGTCTTTTTTCCATTATTATTTCCCCTGGCTCAACCTCGAAGGGACCAACATTTACATTAGCTACTCTTTTTCTTTTTATATATTTGAAGAAGCTCTTTCTGTCTGTTTTTATATTACTTGCTAGTTTGCTCTCATATTCGAATTTCTTCCTCTTTGCTTTAGTCATCATTTACTAATTTTATTTTGTTCCCAATGTTATGACATCCCGGTAAGCTTCACAGCATTGTAGGCCTTTTCTTTAAATTTGATACCATCCTTAACTTCCTTAGTTAGCTAAAGGTGATGCATCATGTTAACGTACAAACATATGAATTAGGAGCAGAAGCAGATCATTCCGCCCCTCGACCCTGCTCCACCATTCAATAAGATCATGGCTAATTTCTGTCTCGAATTCTACACACACATCTACCCTTGATGACCTTTAATTCCTTTGCCTAACAAGAAGCTGCGTTAAAAATATTCAATGATCCCGCCTCCACCACCTTCTGAGGCAGAGAATTCCAAAGTCGCACAACCCTCTGAGAGAGAAAAAATCTCCTCATCTCTGTCCTAAAATAGTGGCCCCTATTAACAAAACAGTGCCCCTAGTTCTGGACTCCCCTACTTACACCTTGTAAGGACCGATCAGGATCTTATAAACTTCAATCAAGTCTCCCCTCACTCTTCGAAACTCCAGTGAAAACAAGCCCAGTCTGTCCAACCTTTCCTCATAAGACAACGCGCTCATTCCAGGTATCAATCTAATAAACCTCCTCTGAACCACCTCCAACGCATTGACATCCTTCCTTAAATATAGAGACAAAAACTGCCCACATTATCTGAGATGCGATTTCATCAATGATCTGTATAACTGGAACACAAAGGCAGTCAACATGGATAACGAAGGAAGTAACGGATTGTATAAGATTAAAAGAAAAGGCCCATAACGTTGCCAAAAGTAATAGTAAACCTGAGGATTGGAAGGATTTTAGAGTACAGCAAAGGAGGACCAAGAAACTGATAAAGAAAGGGAGAATAGAAAATGAATGCAAGCTAGCAAAAATTATTAAAACAGACTGTAAAAGCTGCTACAGGTTGCTAAAAAGGAAACGTCTCACTAAGACAAATGTGGATCCATTACAGGCAGAGTCAGGAGAATTTACAATGAGAAATAGAGAAATGGTCGAGAAGCTAATTACTTTGTGTTTGTCTTCCCTGAAGAAGATAGAAGAAATCTCCCAGAATTCGAGATCCAAGGGATTAGGAGAAATGAGGAATTGAAGGAAATTAGTATGAGTAAGAAGGTTGCATTGGAGAAATTAATGGGGCTGAAGGTCGATAAACCCCTCAGACCTGATGTTCTGCATGCAGAGTGTTGAAAGAGGTAATTATGGAAATAATGGATGCATTGGTGGTCATCTTCCAAAATTCTATAGATTATGTATGGTTCCTGCAGATTGGAAGGTCACAACCCAACCCCACTATTTAAGAAGGGAAGGAGAGAGAAAACAGAATTAAAGGCCTGTTAGCCTTACATAGTCGCTGGAAAAATGCTAGAAGCTATTATAAAGGATGCGATAAATGGACACTTGGGTAATCATGACCTGATTGGGCATAGTCACTTTCTGTCACTCTCTGAGTGAGAGGCGCCAGGAAGAGTGAAAGGAGCCAGAACTACCCGAGGAGCAGCAGGACCGGAGGTTTCAAAAAGAACGCGCCAAAAGCCGTGAGACAGAGAGAGAACAAAAGAACAAAGAACAAAGAACAGTACAGCACAGGAACAGGCCATTCGGCCCTCCAAGCCTGCGCCGATCTTGATGCCTGCCTAAACTACCACCTTCTTCACTTCCGGGGCCCATATCCCTCTATTCCCTTCCTATTCATATATTTGTCAGGATGTCTCTTAAACGCCGCTACTGTATCTGCTTCCACCACCTCCCCTGGCAGCAAGTTCCAGGCACTCATCACACTCTATGTGAGAAACTCGCCTCGCACAACCCCTCTAAACTTTGCCCCTCGTACCTTAAACCTATGTCCCCTAGTAACTGACCCTGGGAAAAAGCTTCTGTCCATGCCGCTCATAACTTTGTAAACCTCTATCATCTCGCCCCTCCATCTCCGTGTTTCCAGTGAAAACAATCCGAGTTTTTTCCAACCTCTCCTCATAGCTAATGCCCTCCAGACCAAGCAACATCCGGGTAAACCTCCTCTGTACCCTCTCCAAAGCCTCCACGTCCTTCTTGTAGTGTGGCGACCAGAATTGCACGCAATAATCTAAGTGTGGCCTAACTAAGGTTCTGTACAGCTGCAACATGACTTGCCAATTTTTATAATCTATGCCTCGACCGATGAAGGCAAGCATGCCATATGCCTTCTTGACTACCTTATCCACCTGCGTTGCCACTTTCAGTGACCTGTGGAACTGTACGCCCAGATCTCTCTGCCTGTAAATACTTCTAAGTGTTCTGCCATTTACTGTATACCACCCACCTGCATTAGACATTCCAAAGTGCATTATCTCACATTTGTCCGGATTAAACTCCATCTGCCATTTTTCCACCCAAGTCTCCAACCGATCTATATCCTGCTGTATCCTCTTACAATCCTCATCATTATCCGCAATTCCACCAATCGTTGTGTCATCTGCCACCTTACTAATCAGACCAGTTACATTTTCCTCCAAGTCATTTATATATACTACAAACAGCAAAGGTCCCAGCACTGATCCCGATGGAACACCACTAGTCACATCCCTCCATTCAGAAAAACACCCATCCACTGATACCTCTGTCTTCTGTGACCGAGCCAGTTCTGCATCCATCTTACCAGCTCACCTCTGATCCTGTGTGACTTTACCTTTTGTACCAGTCTGCCATGCGGGACCTTGTCAAAGGCTTTACTAAAGTCCACATAGATAATATCCACTGTCCTTCCTTCATCAATCATCTTCATCACTTCCTCAAAAAACTCAATCAAATTACTAAGACACGACCTCCCCTTCACAAAACCATTCTGTCTCTAGCTAATACGTTCATTTGTTTCCAAATGGGAGTAAATCCTGTCCCGAAGAATCCTCTCTAATAGTTTCACTACCACTGACGTAAGGCTCACCGGCCTATAATTTCCTGGATTATCCTTGCCACCCTTCTTAAACAAAGGCACAACATTGGCTATTCTCCAGTCCTCTGGGACCTCACCTGTAGTCAATGAGGATGCAAAGATTTCTGTCAAGGTCCCAGCAATTTCTTCCCTAGCCTCCCTCAGTATTCTCGGGTATATCCCATAAGGCCCTGGGGACTTATCTACCGTAATGCTTTGCAAGACACCCAACACCTCCTCCTTTTTGATAATGAGATGACTGAGACTATCTACACTCCCTTCCGTAGGCTCATCATCCACCAAGTCCTTCTCCTTGGTGAATACTGATGCAAAGTACTCATTTAGTACCTCACCCATTTCCTCTGGCTCCACTCATAGATTCCCTTCTCTGTCCTTGAGTGGGCCAAGCCTTTCCCTGGTTACCCTCTTGCTCTTTATATAAGTATAAAAAGCCTTGGAATTTTCATCCATCCCGTTTGCCAATGACTTCTCATAACCCCTTTTATCCCTCTTGACTCCTTGCTTAAGTTCCGTCCCACTGTCTTTATATTCCTCAAGGGATTCGTCTGTTCCTAGCCTTCCAGCCCTTACGATTGCTTCCTTTCTCTTTTTGACGAGGCTCACAATATCCCGCGTTATCCAAGCTTCCTGAAACTTGCCAAATACATCCTTCTTACTCACAGGAACATTCTGGTCCTGGTTTCTAATCAGCTGACGTTTGAAAGACTCCACATGTCAGATGTTGATAAACCCTCAAACAGCCGTCGCCAATCTAAATTCTTCAGTTCCTGCCTAATATTGTTATAATTAGCCTTCCCCCAATTTAGCACCTTCACCCGAGGACTACTCTTATCCTTATCCACAAGTACCTTAAAACTTATGGAATTATGGTCACTGCTCCCGAAATGCTCCCCCGCTGAAACATCGACCACCTGGCCGGCCTCGTTCCCCAATACCAGGTCCAGTACGGCCCCATCCCCAGTTGGACTATTTCCGTATTGTTTCAAGAAGCCCTCCTGGATGCTCCTTACAAGTTCCGCCCCATCGAAACCCCGAGCACTACGTGCTTCCGTCAATATATGGGATGTTAAATTCACCCACCACTACAACACTGTTGCCTTTACATCTTTCCAGAATCTGTCTACATATCTGCTCCTCTACCTCCCACTGGCTGTTGGGAGGCCTGTAGTAAACCCCCAACATCGTGACTGCACCCTTCCTATTCCTGAGCTCCACCCATATTGCCTCGCTGCATGACCCCTCCGAGGTGTCCTCCCGCAGTACAGCTGTGATATTCTCCTTAACCAGTAATGCAACTCCCTCACCCCCTTTACATCTCCCTCTATTCCGCCTGACGCTTCTAAATCCTAGAACATTTAGCTGCCAATCCTGTCCTTCCCTCAACCAAGTCTCTGTAATAGCAACAACATCATATTTCCAACTACTAATCCAAGCTCTAAGTTCATCTGCCTTACCTGTTGTACTTCTTGCATTGAAACAAATGCACTTCAGACCACCAGTCCCGCTGTGCTCAGCAACATCTCCCTTACTGCTCTTCCTCTTAGTCTTATTGGCCTTATTTACTATGTCCTCCTCATTTACTTCACTAGCTGTCCTACTGCTCTGGTTCCCACCCCCCTGCCACACTAGTTTAGACCCTCCCGAGTGACGCTAGCAAACCTTGCAGCCAGGATATTTGTGCCCTTCCAGTTTAGATGCAACCCGTCCTTCTTGTACAGGTCCCATCTGTCCCTGAAGAGAGCCCAATGGTGCAGATATCTGAAACCCTCCCTTCTACACCAGCTGTTCAACCACGTGTGCAGCGGCACTATCTTCCTATTTCTAGCCTCATTGGCACGTGGCACAGGGAGTAATCCCGAGATTACAACCTTCGAGGTCCTGTTTTTTAACTTTCTACCTAACTCCCTAAACACCCCCTGCAGGACCTCATCACTCTTCCTGCCTATGTCGTTGGGACCGATGTGTACCACAACCTCTGGCTGTTCACCGTCCCACTTCAGAATGCCCCCTGTCCGTTCAGAGACATACTTGACCCTGGCACCACGTAGGCAACATACCATCCTGGAGTCTCTTTCACGTCCACAGAAGCGCCTATCTGTGCCCCTGACTTTAGAGTCCCCTATAACTATTGCTCTTCTGCGCTTTGTCCCTCCCTGCTGAACAACAGTGCCAGCCGTGGTGCCACTGCTCTGGCTGCTGCTGTTTTCCCCTGATAGGCCATCCCCCCAACAGTATACGAAACGGTATACTTGTTAGAGAGGGAGATAACCACAGGTGATTCATGCACTGACTGCCTGCCCCTTCTAGCGGTCACCCATCTCTCTGCCTGCACCTTGGGTGTAACCACTTCTCTAAAACTCCTGTCTATGACACTTTCTGCCACCTGCATGCTCCTTAGTGCATCCAGTTGCCGCTCCAACCGATCCATGCGGTCTGTGAGTAGCTGCAACTGGGTACACTTCCTGCAGATGTAGTCATCCAGAACGCTGGAAGCGTCACAGACTTCCCACATCTCACAGGTGAAGCACTTCACCCCTCTAACTGACATTTCTAGCACTAATTACTTCATTAATATAAAATAAATAAATACTTATTAAATCCTTACTAAATTGTTATCATTAACTATATGGTCCTTAGTGCTAGATTTCCACAAATGCTAACTAAATACAGTAATCTTCTCCGTCTGGTTTAGTTACTCTATTTATGAATTACTTAATTAGGGTTTTAATCAATTTTTACCAATGTTTTATTTTCAAATTTAGTACAAGCTTATGATATTCTTAAATACTTTAAGCAATTTTTCCGACAGTGGGCTAAGTATTTTAATGAACTACTACCACCGTTTGACTATTGGTCAGACCCAGTCTACTGGTTTAAAATTCGTTGGTCGCTGAACACCATCCAGTGCCAGGATACATTTTTGAAAATATACTCACCCTGTACTTCTGATGGTATCAAACGACCACTGAATCCTCTTCATCTCAAGTTCGAGATCAGGCTCCAGACAGCTCCCCCTTGTCCCATTAATTCCCTTCGACCACTCGATCCTGGCCGTCAAGTGGGACTAAGTCCTCTTTATTCAGGCTCAGGCTGGGTGATTGGGATATCGGGGTTACAGAAGATCTGACTTACACCTGATCCTGCCGACCACGCCAATTTTTAGTGGGAAGGAATCTGAAAGAAACACTCGACACTCGGGTATGCTCCAAACGTCAAACAGTTTATTGGGTTATGCCAGCCGGGAGCAGGTCACTGGGCAATCCAGGTTCCTCTCCACCGAAGAAAGGAAAATAATCAATACTTATCCACTTTCAAACCATTACTCACCTATTGCGGCTGGACACGGTCCAATCATAGTGATTATAAATTATATACATTGATTAGTAGAACCAATGAAATGGGTTACTAGACATTGGGGGGACTGTGTAGTCAGCTCATGCTCTTGGACAGCTAGGGGTTACTCATGCGTACATGATTTCTTCCAGATCCCCTGCTTCACCGTCCTTAGGCCTTATGTATACATAACATTTTATCTTAACCTTGTTACAGGCGGGTGACTTTATCAGCATTCCATCTGTGTCGACATTTCATCAGGGCATCGGCTAGAGGTCACTTGATAAGAGCATCTGCTAGAAGGCACTTGATAAACTCTTCTGAATTTATGTGAATCATCCCTTGTAAGGAATGTGGTCAAGTTAGCTGCGTCCCACGATGCCTTGCAAACATTCCTTTGCTAACTAGAATTATATGTTATTAATTATTCACATAATATTTAGTGCAGGAGCCTCTATTCTGAGAATACACTTCAACAAGCTAACAGAGGTGGAGGGGTAGAAGATGTTGGTATGGTTCTTTATGAATAATTTGCGTCTGTATACACATAAGAGGGGGACGATGCAGATATCATAGTTAAGGAAGAGGAGTGTGAAGTTTTGGATGTGATAAAAAAAAGGAGAGGGGACGTATTAATGGGATCAGCATCCTTGAAAGTTGCTAAATCACCAGGGCTCGATGAAATGTTCCCTAGGCTGTTAAAATAAGCAAGAGAGGAAATAGCAGAAGGCCTCACTGGATACAGGTATGGTGCCTGGGGACTGGAAACTGCAAACGTTGTACTTCTGTTTAAAAAGGGAGCGAAGGGTAGACCAAATATTTGCAGACCGGTCAGTTTAACCGTCTAAGAGCAAAGACCAAAGTACGGAAAGTCCTCATCAGGGAACTTCTCTTTGCTGACGATGCTGCATTAACATCTCACACTGAAGCGTGTCTGCAGAATCTCATCGACAGGTTTGCAGCTGCCTGCAACGAATTTGGCCGAACCATCTGTCTCAAGAAAATGAACATCATGGGACAGGACGTCAGAAATGGCCCATCCATCAATATCGGCGACCACACTCTGGAAGTGATTTAAGGGTTCAGCTACCTCGGCTCAACTATCACCAGTAACCTGTCTCTCGATGCAGAAATCAACAAGCACATGGGAAATGCTTCCACTGCTATGTCCAGACTGGCCAAGAGAGTGTGGGAAAATGGCGCACTGACACGGAACACTAAAGTCCAAGTATATCAAGCCTGTGTCCTCAGTACCTTGCTCTACGGCAGCGAGGCCTGCACAACGTATGTCAGCCAAGAACGACGTTTCAATGAATTCCATCTTCGCTGTCTCCGAGAATCCTTGGCATCAAGTGGCAGGACTGTATCTCCAACACAGAAGTCCTCGAGGCAGCCAACATCCCCAAAATATACACCCTACTGAGGCAGCGACGCTTGAGATGGCTTGGCCATGTGAGCCACATGGAAGATGGCAGGATCCCCAAGGACACATTGTACAGCGAGCTACTGGTATCTGACCCACCGGCTGTCCATGTCTCCGCTTTAAAGACGTCTGCAAACGCGACATGAAGTCCTGTGACATTGATCACATGTCGTGGGAATCAGTTGCCAGCGATCGCCAGAGCTGGCAGGCAGCCATAAAGGCAGGGCTAAAGTGTGGCGAGTCGAAGAGACTTAGCAGTTGGCAGGAAAAAAGACAGAAGCACAAGGGGAGATCCAACTGCGAATAGCACTGACAACCAATTTTATCTGCAGCACCTTTGGAAGACTCTGTTACTCTAATATTGGCCTTTATAGCCACTCCAGGCGCTGCTCCACAAACCACTGACCACCTCCAGCCGCTTACCCATTTTCCCCCGAGACAAGGAGGCCAAAGAAGAAGTTTAACCTCAGTAGTGGGCAAATTATTGGAATCTATTCTGAGAGACAGGGTAAACAGTCACTTAGAAAGGCACGGATTAGTCAAGGATAGTCAGCATGGATTTGATAAGGGAAGATCTTGTTTGACCAACTTGATCGAATTTTTTGAAGAAGTAACAAGGAAAATAGATGAGGGGAGTGCAGTTGATGTTGTCGACATGGATTTTCGCAAGGCTTTTGACAAGGTCCCACGTGGAAGACTGGTTAAGAAAATAAAGTCCCATGGAACCCAGTGAAATACAGCAAGGTGGCTACAAAATTGGCTCAGTGGCAGGAAACAAAGGGTAATTGTGATGGGTGTTTTGCGACTGGAAGGCTGTTTCCAATGGCTTTTGCAGAACTCAGTACTGGTTCACCTGCTTTTGGTGGTATATATTAACGATTTGGACGTAAATGTAGGGGGCATGATCAAGAAGTTTGCGGAAGAAAAAAAGATTGGCCGTGTGGTGGATAACGAGGAAGATAGCTGTAGGCTGCAGGAAGATATTGATCGTCTGGACAGATGGGCAAAAAGTGGCAAATGGAATTCAACCTGGAGAAGTGTGAGGTGATGCATGTGGAGATGTTAAACAAGGCAAAGGGACACATGATTCATGGGAAAATGCTAATAAGTGTAGAGGAAGTGAGAGACATTGGAGTGAAGGTCAACAGATCCCCAAAGGTAGCGGGACAGGTCGATCTTATTCTTCTTCTTTATTCTTTTGGCCTCCTTATCTCCAGAGACAATGGATAAGCGCCTGGAGGTGGTCAGTGGTTTGTGAAGCAGCGCCTGGTGTGGCTATAAAGGCCAATGCTAGTGTGACAGGCTCTTCCACAGGTGCTGCAGAGAAATTTGTTTGTCGGGGCTGTTACACAGTTGGCTCTCCCCTTGCGCCTCTGTCTTTTTTTCCTGCCAACTACTAAGTCTCTTCGACTCGCCACATTTTAGCCCCGTCTTTATGGCTGCCCGCCATAAACAGATCCCCAAAGGTAGCGGGACAGGTCGATAAGGTAGTTAAAAAGGTATATGGAATGCTTTCCTTTATTGCCCGTGGTATCGAATATAAGAGTAGGAGATTATGTTGGAACTGTATAACTCATTGGTTGGGCCACATCTTGAGTGCTGTGTGCAGCTCTGGTCACCTCATCACAGAAAGGATGTAATTGCACCAGAGAGGGTACAGTGAAGAATTACGAGGATGTTGCCAGGGCTGGAAAAATTCAGCTATGAGGGAAGATTGGACAGGCTGAGGGTGTTCTCCTTGGAACAGAAAAGGCTGATGGGAAATCTGATTGAAATGTGCAACCTTTTGAGGGGCCTGGATAGAGTGGAGGTGACGGGTCTATTCACCCTAACAGTGTAGTCAGTGATGAGGGGCATAGATGTGAAGTGATTGGTAAACAAATTAGAGGGGAGATGAGGAAAAACGTATTCATCCACAGTAGGAACTCTTACATTCTATTTTATACTAGTAATTAGTGTTACGACCGGGTGAGAAAGAGGTACAGTGTCCCCTTTCAGCCTTCACCTCGTCTTACTGTAACAGGATTTAATTTTAAACACAGTGTGTTTTTAGGTCCCCCTTGGTGAATCCGTGTTCATGGCTCTCCAATTA
Source organism: Heterodontus francisci (assembly GCF_036365525.1). Lineage (NCBI taxonomy): Eukaryota > Metazoa > Chordata > Chondrichthyes > Heterodontiformes > Heterodontidae > Heterodontus > Heterodontus francisci. The sequence continues at coordinate 30,549 of NW_027140206.1, read as the reverse complement.
AGAGGCAAAGTAACCAGCACAAACAGGCTTTCTTAGATTTAAAGAAGAAAAATAGAAATGTATTAAACTTAAACTTTAATTCGGTTGAAACTTACGACTACACAATTCTCCAAAGCTAGCATGCATACCTGACACATCCATGCAGACGGAGACAGAAAAGAGCAGAATAAAAATAAAGTGAAAAGTTTGTGGCGGTATCTGAAGAGTTGTTATTACGGTTCCTTAAGCTCACTGCAGAGCTCTTAATTGTAGGCAGATCTTGCTTTTCGTTGGGGCCCAGTATTCTTCGTAAACCTTGTTTACTGTAGGAGACTTTTATCTCCTGGGGTTCATGAGTCTTCAGTGGATTCAGAGGCTTGTGTGAAAGTGATGGGAGCAGACAGGAGAGAAATCATCGCTGTCCAGGAGCAAACAGAAACTCTGACGTCCAACTCTCTGTGGTCAGTTCAAAAAAACCCTGGAACAGCCATGCAGTCATGTGACCAGCTGATCTAAACAGTCCTGGCGCTTTTGAATTGTGGCCTCCTTGGCAGGCCCTGGAATGCACTTCGTCACGTTCGATGTACGTTAGTATGTAAAAGTTTATATTTCAGCCATGGATTATCTGTGAAGCAAGTCATTTCCTCGCTCCAACAACAGTTAAAAATCAACGTTCGTAACAAAATTAATGTGCCTCATTCTTGGCACTTGGGGGCCTAGAATGGCACTAGCTTTCCCTCATACTCTACTTTCTCCCTCTTTAAAATGTTTTCGTTATTATGCTGGTTCCTAAAATCTATCCAACCTTCTGACCGATCACAAATCATTGCAAATTTGTGCAGTGTTTCTTTCAAATTGATGCTATCCTTGACTTCCTTATTTAGCCACGTGCGATGCAATTTTCTCCAAGAGTCTTTCTTTCTCACTGAGATAAATCTTTGCTGAGAGTTATCAATATCTCCTTAATAGTCAGTAACTGTATCTCTACTGTCCTACCTTTTAATCTTATATCCCAATGCACTTTCACTAGCTATGCCTTCATAGCCTTGTAATTTATTTTAAAGGCAGGCTCGGGTCTGTAAACGAAACCAGACACTAGCCCTACAGAACCACATTCAACCCCGAGCCAGACTCAGCACGCGTACTTCCTTTTTTCCCGTGCCCGACCAGACCCGACCCGACCCGACCATCAGTTAATTTACCTTCCATTTTTCACTTTGTTGCTGATCCACACAAAGCTTAAAATAACTGAAACAAAACCACCTTTCCAGTCCAAAAATTACATTAACATTGGAGCCAATTAGCTGAGGTTATGATAGAGTGTGTCCAACCAGGTCCGAACTGACCCGAGCCCAAATGCTGGACCCGGCCGTGTGACCCGAACCGACCCGAACCCGACACATGCTGTCGGATCCAATCAGGTTTGGGTTGGGTAGCCAGCCTTTCATTTATTTACCTTTATTTAGTTTTTTAAAAAAAAAACTAGTCTTGGACTCAGTTTTCCCTTCAAGCTGAACGTTGAACATATATCATGTTATGATCATTGTCACCTAGAGGCTCCATTACCATGAGGCTCTTGATTAATCCTGACTCATCGCACATTACCTGTTCTAGAATATCCTGCTCTATAGTTGGCTCTAGAATGTACCGTTCTAAGGAACTGTCCCGAATAGTCTCTATGAACTACTTTTCCAGGCTACATTTGTCAATCTGATTTGCTCAATGTACCTGTAGATTAAGATCACCCTTGATTACTATGGTAACTTTCTCACACACCACATTTATTTCTTCCTGTATACTCTGCCCTCGAGAAAGCAATGTAGTTCACTGAGCACAGGGATGTTGGGTGAACGAGATTGAGTGTGAGTTAGGATGTGAATAGCGGAGTTTTGGATAGACTGTGGTTTATACCATGTGCAATAGGGAGGGTAAGCAGAACAGCATTGGAATAGGCAAGTCTGGATTTAACAAAGGCACAGCTCAAGTTTTATGCAGTAAATGGGCTCACACAGAGGAAGAAATTACAGAGGTGGCAGTTGGGAAGAACAGTCATAGAGTCATCGAGTCATACAGCACAGAAACAGGCCCTTCAGCCTATCGTGTCTGTGCTGGCAATCAAGCACCTACCTATTCTGATCCCTTTTTCGAGCACTTGGCCCGTAGCCTTGTATGCTATGGCGTTTCAAGTGCTCATCTAAATACTTCTTAAATATTATGATGGTTCCTTCCTCTATCACCTCTTAAGGCAGTGCGTTCCAGATTCCAGCCACCCTCTGGGTGAAAAGATTTTTCCTCAAATCCCCTCTAAATCTCCTGCCCCTTAACTTAAATCTATGCCCCCTGATTATTGATCCCTCTGCTAAGGGAAAAAGTTTCTTCCTATCTAATCTATCAATGCCCCTCATAATTTTGTATACCTCAATCATGTACCCTCTCAGCCTTCTCTACTCTAAAGAAAACAACCCTAGCCTTTTCAGTCTCTCATCATAGCTGAAATGCTCCAGTCCAGGCAACTTACTGGTAAATCTCCTCTGCACCCTCTCCAGTGCAATCACATCCTTCCTGTAATGTGGTGATCAGAACTGTACTCATTACTCCAGCTGTGGCCTAACTAGGGCTTTATACAACTCCATCATAACCTCCCTGCTCTTATATTCTATGCCTCAGCTAATAAAGGCAAGCATTGCATATGCCTTCCTAACCACCTTATTTACCTGTGCTGCTGCCTTCCGTGATCTATGGACAAGTACACCAAGGTCCCTCTGACCTTCTGTACTTCCTGCTGTCCTACCATCCATTCTATATTCCTTTACCTGTTAGTCCTCCCAAAATGCATCACCTCACACTTCTTAGGATTAAATTCCATTTGCCAGTGCTCCACGCATCTTACCAGCCCATTTATATTGTCCTGTAATCTAAGGCCTTCCTCCTCACTATTTATGACGCCACCAATTTTTATGTCATCTGCGACCTTACTGATCGTACCTCCTACATTTACATCTAAATCATTAATGTAGACTACAAATAGTAAGGGCCCCAGCACCGATCCCTGTGGTACACCACTGGCACAGGTTTCCACTCGCAGAAACAACCCTCGACCATCAGCCTCTGCCTCCAGCCACGAAGCCAATTTTGGATCCAATTTGCCAAGTTGCCCTGGATCCCATGGGCTATTATATTCTGAACCAATCTCCCATGCAGGACCATATCAAAAGCCTTACTGAAGTCCATATAGACGACACCAATTGCTTTACCCTCGTATACACATCTAGTCACCTCCTCGAAAAATTCAATCAAGTTTGTTAGACACGATCTCCCCCTGACAAAGCCATGCTGACTGTCCCCAATTAATCCCTGCCTCCCCAGGTGGAGATTAATCCTGTCCCTCAGAATATTTTCCAATAGTTTCCCAACCACTGAAGTTAGACTCAGTAATGCAGTTAATCATGATTTATAACATTAATAGCTGGATACAGAGACGTGCTAGGGACACCAACAATAGCGAGGAATGGGTAATAAATGCATTGAATCATCTTCAGCACATAATAGATCCGATGTGCTAATGATATCCAATAATAATCTTCAGTAAGATAGTCAAATCAATAGGATAATCTCCGGCCATTGTTGTAACATTCCAATCTATTGTTCTCTGATTCTGATCCATTGTTGTAACATTCCAATATTTTAATCTAAGGTGCTGACCCATTGTTTAACATTCCAAAGTATTGTTCCCAGATTCCGATCTATCCTGCCCCTTTCCCTGGAGTTGCTGATCCCTGTTAGTGCCGAGGTGATGGTCCAACTGATACTACGGGATAACACATTGAAAGGAGACCCTTATTAGTGGAAGGTGGAAACACTCCAGTGACACAATTAGGGTCCATGAAGACTAGTATTAATTACATTTACGGAACAAACAGGTTCAATGAACCCCTGTCAATCCAGCACTTTTTGTACCACAATAAAGTAGAGCACTTGTCCGTTCTGGATGGGGGTTTCTGATGAAAGGAATTGTGGAAATAGCAGAGTCACTGGGCAGAATGTTTCGATACTCCTTGGTTATGTGAGTGATGCCAGTACACTGGAGGCTATCGCTAATTACACCCTGTTAAAAAGGAAGGATGGGGTAAGCCCGAAACTACAGTGCAGTAAGATGATCATCGATGGAGGGAATATTTCAGCCATTAACCGGGACAAATATATCTGTTGTTTTGAAAAAAAACAACGGTTTATAAATGTCAACTACCATGAACTTGTTAAAGATAAATTGTATCTTACAATCTTGAAGGAGCTATTTAATGAAGGGGATTGATAAGGGTGGTGCAGCTGGTGATATGTATATAAACTTTCAAAAGGGTTTGATCAAGTGACACTTAATAGACTTTTTAGGAAAATTGAAACCAATGGATCAAAGTGGCAGTGGTTGTATGAACATTCAATTGGCTAATGCACAGAAAATAGAGAGAAGTTGTGAGCTATTGTTTTTCAGGCTGGGAAGAAGTAGACAGTGCTGTTCCGAAGGCATCAATAACAACAACAACTACTATTTAAACAGCACCTTTCACGTAATAAAATTTTCCAAGCTTCACAGAGGCATTATAACACAATATGTCACCGAGCATTTAAGGAGATATTAGGGCAGATGACCTAACGCTTAGTCAAAGATGTAGATTTAAAGGAGTGTCTTAAAGGAGGAAAGAGAGGTAGATAGGCAGAGAGTTGTCGGGAGGCTGGTCCAGATCTCAGGGCAGGGGCAGCTGAAGGTATGGTCATCAATCGTGCAGCGATGATAATTGGGGATGCTAAAGAGACCAGAATTAGAGGAGTAAATACATTTTGGAGGGTTGTAGGGCTGAAGAAGTTTGCACAGATAAGCAGGGGCCAGATCACATAGGTATTTGGAAATAAGCATGGAAAGCTTAAAATCGAGCTGTCTTTTAACTGGGAGACAAGGTGTACCAGCGATCACACAGGTTGTTATTGTCTAATGTCTTGTTGATTGAAGTTAACATAGAACATAGAACAGTACAGCACAGTACAGGCCATTCGGCCCACGATGTTGTGCCGAACCTTTAACCTACTCGAAAATCAAACTAACTACATACCCTTCATTCTGCTATCATCCATGTACCTATCCAAGAGTCGCTTAAATGCCCGTAACGTATCTGCTTCTACTATCACCGCTGGCAGCGCATCCCACGCACCCACCACTCTCTGTGTAAAGAACCTACCTCTGACATCTCCCCGAAACCTTCCTCCAATCACCTTATAATTATGCCCCCTGGTGATAGCCCTTTCCACCCTGGGAAAAAGTCTCTAGCTATCCACTCTATCTATGCCTCTCATCATCTTGTACCCCTCTATCAAGTTACATCTCATCCTTCTTCCCTCCAATGAGAAAAGCCCTAGCTCCCTCAACCTTTCATCGTAAGAAATGCCCTCCAGTCCAGGCAGCATGCTGGGAAATCTCATCTGCAGCCTCTCTGAAGCTTCCACATCCTTCCTATAATGAGGCGACCAGAACTGAACGCAATATTCCAAGTGTGGTCGAACCAGGGCTTTATAGAGCTGCACTATAACCTCGCGGCTCTTAAAATCAATCCCGCTGTTGATGAAAGCCAACACACCATACGCTTTCTTAACAACCCTATCAACTTGGGTGGCAACTTTGAGCGATCTATGGACATTGAGCCCAAAATCCCTCTGCTCCTCCACACTACCAAGAATCCTGTCCTTAAGCCTGTAATCTGCATGCAAATTCGACCTTCCAAAATGAATCACTTCACACTTTTCCAGGTTGAACTCCATATGCCACTTCTCGCCCAGCTCGGCATCCTGTCAATGACCCGTTGCAACCAACAACAGCCTTCCACATTATCCACAACTCAGCAACCTTCGTGTCATCGGCAAACTTGCTAACCCAGCCTTCCACTTCCTCATCCAAGTCATTTATAAAAATCACGAAGAGCAGAGGACCCAAAACAGATCCCTGTGGAACACCACTGGTCACCGAGCTCCAAGCTGAATTCTTTCCATTTACTACCACACTCTGATTTCTATGTGCCAGCCAATTTTGTATCCAAACAGCCAACTTTCCCTGAATGCCATGCCTCCTATCTTTCTGAATGAGCCTACCATGGGGAACCTTATCAAACGCCTTGCTAAAATCCATATACACCACATCCAATGCTCTTCCTTCATCAATGTATTGTGTCACATCTTCAAAGAATTCAATAAGGCTTGTGAGGCATGACCTGCCCCTCACAAAGCCATGCTGACTGTCTCTAATCAAACTATGCTTTTCCAAATAATCATAAATCCTGTCTCTCAGACTCCTCTCTAATAATTTGCCCACCACCGACGTAAGACTGACTGGTCTGTTGTTCCCAGGGTTACCCCTATTCCCTTTCTTTAACAAGGGAATAACATTTGCCACCCTCCAATCATCTGGTACTAGTCCAGTGGACAGTGGGGACGCAAAGATCATCGCCAAAGGCGCGGCAATCTCTTCCCTTGCTTCCCGTAATATCTTTGGGTATATCCCGTCTGGCCCCGGGGACTTATCTGTTCTCATGTCATTCAACATTTCCAGCACATCCTCCCTCTTAACATCAAGCTGTTCGAGCATATCAGCCTGTTCACGCTGCCCTCACAAACGACCAGGTCCCTCTCACTAGTGAATACTGAAGCAAAGTGTTCATTTAGGACCTCCCCTACCTCCTCCGATTCCAGTCATAAGTTCCTTCCACTATCCGTAATCGGCCATCCTCTTGTTCCTCACATAAGTGTAGAACGCCTTGGGATTTTCCTTAATCCTACCCGCCAAGACTTTTTCATATCCCCTTCTAGCTCTCCTAAGTCCATTCTTCAGTTCCTTCCTGGCTACCTTGTAACCATCTAGACCCCTGTCTGATCCTTGCTTCCTTAACCTTAAGTAAGTTTCCTTCTTCCTCTTGACTAGCTGTTCCACATCTCTTGTCATCCAAGGTTCCTTCACCCTATCATCCCTTCCTTGCCTCATCGGGACAAACCTATCCAGCAGTCGCAGCAAGTGCTCCCTGAAAAACCTTCACATTTCTGTCGTGCATTTCCCTGAGAAAATCTGTTCCCAATTTATGCTCCCCAGTTCCTGCCTAATAGCATTGTAATTCCCCCTCCCCCAATTAAATATTTTCCCATCCCGTCTGCTCCTGTCCCTCTCCATGACTATAGTAAAAGGTCAGGGAGTTGTGATCACTATCACCGAAATGCTCTCCCACCGAGAGATATGGCACCTGGCCTGGTTCGTTGCCAAGCACCAAATCCAACATAGCCTCCCCTCTAGTCGGCCGATCTGCATATTGAGTCAGGAAACCTTCCTGGACACACCTGACAAAATCCGCTCCATCCAAACTATTTGCACGAAGGAAGTTCCAATCAATATTAGGGAAGTTGAAGTCACCCATGACAACAACCCTGTTACTTCTGCACATTTCCAAAATCTACCTTCCAATCTGTTCTTCCATGTCTCTGTTGCTATTGGGGAGTCTATAGAAAACTCCCAATAAAGTGACTGTTCCTTTCCTGTTTCTGACTTCCACCCATAATGACTCAGTAGACAAACCCTCCTCGACGACCTCCCTTTCTGCAGCTGTGATACCATCCCTGATTAGCAATGCCACTCCCCCACCTCTTTTACCTCCCTCCCTATTCCTTTTGAAACATCTAAACACCGGAACATCCAACATCCATTCCTGCCCCTGTGATATCCACGTCTCCGTAATGGCCACAACATCGTAGCTCGAAGTACTGATCCATGCTCTACGTTCATCACCTTTATTCCTGACACTTCTTGCGTTAAAATAGACACACTTCAACCCATCATACTGGCTGCAACTTTGCCCTGTCAACTGTCTAACCTTCCTCACAGACTCTCTGCACTCTGTATCTGCCTGTTCAACAGCTACCCCATCCATTGATCCGTGGCTCCGTTTCCCATCCCCCTGCCAATCTAGTGTAAACCCTCCCGAAGAGCTCTGGCAAACTTCCCGTCCAGGATATTGGTGCCCCTCCAGTTCAGGTGCAACCCATCCTTCTTGTACACGTCCCACCTTCCGCAGAAGGTATCCCAATGATCCACATATCTGAATCCCTCCCTCCTACACCAGCTCTGTCGCCACGTGTTCAGCTGCACTCGCTCCCTGTTTCTAGCCTCACTAGCACGTTGCACCAGTATCAATCCTGAGATTACTATCCTGCTCGTCCAGCTTTTTACCTTCCAACCAAACTCCCTATATTCCCTTGTCAGGTCCTCATCCCTTTTCCTAGCTATATCATTGGTACCGATATGTAACCCGACTTCTGGCTGCTCCCCCTCCCCCTTAAGAATCCTGTAGTCTCGATCCGAGACATCCCTGACCCTGGCACCCGGGAGGCAACATACCATCCGTGTGTCTCGTTCGCGACTACAGAATCTCCTGTCTGTTCCTCTAACCATTGAATCTCCTACCACTATCACTCTCCTATTCTCCCCCCTTTCCTTCTGAGCCACAGAGCCAGGCTCAGTGCCAGAGACCTTACCAGTACTTTATACTGAAACTTACCTTCCAAGCTGCCCCCTAGCTCGCACTCTCACTGTTTCCGCTGTTCAAAAAGAAGCTGCCGAATCGCTAGAGTAAGTACTTTATATTAAAACTTATCTTCCCAAATGCCCCCTGGCTCGCACTCTCACTGTTATCGCTGTTCAAAAAGAAGCTGCCGAATCGCTACGTAAGTACTTTATACTGAAACTTACCTTCCCAGCTGCCTCCTGGCTCGCACTCTCACTGCTACCGCTGTTCAAATGGAAGCTGCCGAATCGCTAGGTAAGTGCTTTGTACTGAAACTTACCTTCCCAGCTGCCCCCTGGCTCGCACTCTCACTGCTACCACTGTTTAAATATCGAGTATTTGAAGGTAATAGGGTGAACAGGTTTTGGCTGTTGATTATTTAATTGTACTCAGATGTATATATTAAGAAGAGCCAGTCAGCACTGGCTGTAGATTGTTAGGAGTGGAGTAGTATGCTGTTGGGCAAAAAATAAACAGTCTCCACCAAAGCATGCTAGTCTCAGTGTCTTCTTCACAACAGGCTTGGAAGTTTTTCTGACAATGATAGCAGAAAACGGTTGCTGAGAAGTGAAGATTGGAGACAAAGATTTATTTTCAGTCAGAAGATTGTAATTTGAGCTTTTATTTTGAAACAAAATTCACGAAAACCAGATTTAAGGTGTCAGGAAATGATTTCCCCCTACTATTTCCTAAAGCTGAACCTTAGAGCAATAGAAAAAATAAGTTTATCTATGGACATGGGCTAAGTCTTTACTAAAGAGAAAACAAGGAATAGCCCTTGCACTTTTACTTACTGACAGACTGAAAATAAATCTGACTCTCCAGTGTTTATTAAAAAAAAAAATAACAAAGTCCGACCATGCCTCATAGTTATCAGAAGAATATATTATGGAATTTAACCGACTGCATGCAAGATTGCAGCGAGTCTGCTTGGAAATTCTTAAATCAGTACTAGCCTTCAAATTGTTGGATTGTGCTAGGATATCGAATATGGATAGGCTCTTAGTCCTAAATGGAGTTAGATTCAAAGAAAGATATGCTTTTTGATCAGATGTCTGAAGCCTTAAAATATATATTTTAGAAACCTTTTCTTACATGCTGCTTTCAAGGTATCTTTGCTGCTCACAATCCGGCTGCCTCTCCACTGGGGAGACCACTTTGTGAAACATAAGAACTGGGAGCAGGAGTAGGCAATTCAGCCCTTTGAGCCTGCTCCGCCATTCAATACGATCATGGCTGATCACATCTCGGCCTCAACTCCACTTTTCTGCCCGTTCTCCATAACCCTTCAACCATTTACTAATTAAAAGTATGTCTATCTCCTCCTTAAATTTACTCAATGTCCCGGCATCACCCCACTCTGGGATAGTGAATTCCACAGACTCACGACCATTTGAGAGAAGTAATTTCTCCTCATCTCTGTTTTAAATCTGCTACCCCTTATCCTAAAACAATGACTTCTTTTTCTGGATTGCCCCACAAGAGGAAACATCCTCTCCACGTCTACTTTTTCAATTCCCTTAATCATCTTATATACCTCAATTAAATATTCTCTCATTCTTCTAAACTCTAAAGAGTAAAGGCCTAAACTATTCAATCTCTCTTCATAAGACAAGCCCCTCATCTCTGGAATCAATCTAGTGAACCTCCTCTTATCTACCTCCAATGCAACTGCATCCGTCCCCAAGTAAGGGGACCAAAACTGCGGTCTCACTAATGCCTTGTACAGTTGCAGCAACACTTCCCTACTTTTATACTCTATTCCTTTAGCAATAAATGCCAAAATTCCATTTGCCTTCATTATTCCTTGCTGCACCTGCAAACTAGCTTTCTGTGATTCATGCACGAGGACACGCAGATCCCTCTGTACCGAAGCACTCTGACGTTTCTCTCCATTTAGACAATAATTTGCCTTTCTATTCTTCCAACCAAAATGAATAACCTCACACTTATCCACGTTAAACTCGATCTGTCAAGTTTTGTTCCATTCACCTAACCTATCCATATCCATTTGTAACTGTATTTTTTAATTGTAATTTACTATCCCACCTATTATAGCGTCAGCAGCAAATTTGGCTATAGTATATTCTATCCCAGCATTATTAATATAAATAATATAAATTGGAAATAGTTGGGGCCCGAGGACCGAACCCTGTGGCACCCCACTAATTACAACATGCCAACCAGAAAAAGGACCCATCTTTCCCAACTCCCTGTTTTCTGTTCGTTAGCCAATCCTGTATCCAAGCTGATAAATTGCCCCTAACCCTATGTGATCTTATTTTGTGTATTAACGTTTTGTGCAACACCTTATCAAATGCCTTCTGGAAGTCCAGTATACTACATCTGCAGGACCCTCATTATCCACTTTACTTGTTACGTCTTCGAAGAACTCTAAAAAATTAGTCAAACAAGATTTACCCTTCATAAAACCATGACGTCTCTGATGGATTGCGTTTTGGCTTTCTAAATGTCATGTTATTACTTCCTTAATAACGGAGTCCAACAATTTCCCAACGACAGATGTTAAACTAACTGGTCTATAGTTTCCTACTTTCTGCCTCCCTCGTTTTTTGGAATAAGGGCGTTATATTTACATTTTTCCAATCCACAGGATCCTTTCCTGCATCCAGGCAATTTTGGAATATCACAGTCAGAGTAGAAATAGCAGGATACATCGGATGAATATGTGGCTGAAGAGATGGTGTGAGGGAGAGGGTTTTAGATTCCTGCGACATTGGGACCGGCTCTGGGGCAGGTGGGACCAGTACAAACTCGAGAGTTACACCTGGGCAGGACTGGGACTGCTTTCCTAGGGGGAGTATTTGCTCGAGAAGTTGCAGAGGGTTTGAACTAAAATGGTAGGGGGATGGGAACCTTTGCAAGGAGTCAGAGGATGGGGATCAAAGACAAGACCAAAACACAGTAAGGGGAATAAGAAAAGTGACAGGCAGAGAAATCAAGGGCCAGAATTAAACAGGCCACAGTGTAAAAAAGTGGGAAGGGGGCAAGTAATGTTAAAAAGACGAGCCTTGAGGCTTTGTGCCTGAACTAGTGGAGCATGTGCAATAAAGCGGATGAATTAATCACGCAAATAGATGTAAACAGGTATGATATAGACAGGATTACGGAGATATGGCTGCAAGGTGACCAGGGATGGGAAATGAACATCCAGGGGTATTCAGTATTTAGAAAGGACAGACAAAAAGCAAAAGGCGGTGGAGTTCCATTGCTGGTTAAAGAGAAAATTAACACAAGAGTGAGGTAAGTTAGTAGCTCTGACGAGATGGAATCTGCATGGGTAGAGCTGAGCAACACTAAGGGGCAAAAAACGTTAGTGGGGGTTGTATATAGACCCCGAACTATAGTGGTGATGTTGGGAATGGTATTAAACAGGAAATGAGAGATGCAAGCGATAAAGGAAAATCTATCATTTTGGGCGACTTTAATCTGCATATAGATTGAGCAAATCAAATTAGTCACAATACCATAGAGGAGGAATTCTTGAAGTGTATACGGGATGGGTTTCTGGACCAATACGTTGAAGAACCAACCAGAGAACAGGCCATCCTAGACTGGGCATTGTGTAATGATAGAAGAACAGTTGACAATCTAGTGGTGCAAAACCCCTTGGGGATGAGCAATCTTAATACGATAGAATTCTTCATCTAGCTGGAGAGTGACATAGTTGATTCTGAGACTAGGGTCCCGAATCTTAGTGAAGGAAACTACGAAAGTATTAGGTGCGAGTTGGCTATGATGAATTGGGAAAAGTTACATAAAGGGACGATGGTCGAAAGACAATGGCAACATTCAAGGAGTGCATGGATGAACTGCAACAATTGTTTATTCCTTTCTAGTGTAAACGTAAAAAGCTAAAGGAAGCCATGGGTTACAAGGGAAATTAGACACAGAAATAGATCCAAGAAAGAGGCATATAAATTGGCCAGAAAAAAAAGAACAGACATGAGGATTGGGAGCAGTTTCGAATTCAGCAAAGGAGGACCAAGGGATTGATTAAGAAGGGGAAAATAGAGTACGATAGCAAGCTTGTGCGGAACATGAAAACTGACTGTAAAAGTTTCTATAGGCATGCGAAGAGAAAAATATTGGTGAAGGCAAATGTAGGTCCGTTACAGTCAGAAACAGGGGAATGTATTTTGGTCAACAAAGAAATGGTTGACCACATAAATGCATACTTTGGTTCTGCCCTCAAAAAGGAGGATAAATTATCATGCCAGAAATATTGTGGAATAGAGTGTTCAGTGAGAGAGAAGAACTGAAGGAAATCAGTTTTTGCAGAGAAATGGTGTTGGGGAAATTGATGGAATTGAAGGCCGATAAACCCCCAGGGCCTGATGGTTTGCATCCCAGAGTATGTAAGGATGTGACCCGAGAAATAGTGGTCATTTGCAAGATTCTATAGACTCTGGAACAGTTCCTACAGATTGGAGGGTGGCTAATGTAACCCCACTATTTAAAAAGGGATGGAGAGAGAGAAAGCAGGGAATTATAGACCTGTCAGCCTGACGTCGACAATGGGGAAAATTCTAGAGACCATTATCAAAGAATTTTTCGCAGAGCACTTGGCGAACAGATGTAGAATCGGACAGAGTCAGCATGGATTTACAAAAGGGAAATCATGCTTGACAAATCTACTAGAATTCTTCGAGGATGAAACTAGTAGACTTGATGAGGGGGAACCACTAGATATGGTTTATTTGGACTTACAGAAGGCTTTTGACAAAGTCCCACAAAGAACAAAGAACAGTACAGCACAGGAACGTGCCATTCGGCCCTATAAGCCTGCGCCGATCTTGAGGCCTGTCTAAACTAAAACCTTCTGCATTTCTGGGGTCCGTATCCCTCTATTCCCATCCTATTCATGTATTTGTCAAGATGCCTCTTAAACGTCTCTGCTTCGTAGCTGCTTCCACCACCTCCCCCGGCAAAAGGTTCCAGGCAGTCAACACCCACTTTATAAAGAACTTGTCTCACACATCCCCTCTAACCTTTGCCCCTCTCACCTTAAACCTATGTCCCCTAGTAACTGAATATTCCAACCTGGGAAAAAGCTTCTAACTATCCACTCTGTCCATTACACTTATAACTTCGTAATTCTCTATCATGTCGCCCCTCCACCTCCGTCGTTCCAGTGAAAACAATCCGAGTTTATCCAATCTCTCCTCATAGCTAATGCCCTCCAGACCAGGCAACATCCTGGTAAACCTCTTCTGTACACTCTACAAAGCCTCCACGTCCTTCTGGTAGAGTGGCTACCAGAATTGCACTCAATATTCTAAGTGTGGCATAACAAAAGTTCTGTACAGCTGCAGCATGACTTGCCAATTTTTATACTCTATGCCCCGACCGATGAAGGCACGTGGGGCTTAAACAGGAGGAGGGTGTTCACAGGGGGAATTAGACAGGAGGCGATGTTCACAGCAGGATGTAGACAGGAGGGGGTGTTCACAGGGTGAATTAGACAGGAGGAGTGTGTTCACATGGGGATGCAGACAGGAGAAGTGTGTTCATATGGGGAATTAAACAGGAGGGAATATTCACAGGAGGAATTAGACAGGAGGGAGTGTTCACAGGGAGAATTAGACAGGAGGGGATTTTCACAGGGGGAGTTAGACAGGAGGGAGTGTTCACAGGGGGAAGTAGTCAGGAGTGGGTGTTCACAGGGGGAGTTAGACAGGAGGGGATGTTCACATGGGTAAATTAAACAGGAGAACGGGTTCACGGGGAATTAGACAGGACAGGGTGATCACAGAGGGATTTAAACAGGAGGAATGAGTTCACAGGGGGAATTAGACAGGAAGAGCGGTTCACAGGGATAATTAGACAGGAGGGGGTATTGCAGGGAGAATTAGATATGAGGGGATGTTCATGGGGGAATTATCGAGGAGGGAGTGTTCACAGGGGGAAGTAGACAGGAGGGGTGTTAACAATGAATTAAACAGGAGAAAGGAGCTCACAGGGGGAATTAGATAGGAGGAGGAGTACACAGGGGGAATTAGGCAGGAAGGGGTTTTCACAGGTGGAATTAGAGAGGAAGGTTTGTTCACAGTGGATCGTAGAAAGGTGGGGGATGCTCACAGTGGGAATTCGATAGCAGTGGGTGTTCCCAGGGCGTATTATACAGGAGGGTGTGCTCAAAGTGGGAATTAGACAGGAAAAGGTTGTTCACAGGGGGAATTAGAGAGGAGGTGATTTTCACAGGGGGAATTAGATCGGAGGGAGTGCTCAAGGTGGGAATTAGACAGGAGAATGTTGTTCACACGGGGAATTAGAGAGGAGGTGATTTTCACAGGGGAAATCAGATAGGAGGTGATGTTCACATTGCAGAATTAAACAAGAGGGGATGTTCACAGGGGTAATTAGACAGTTGGGGGTGTTAACAGTAGTAATTAAACAGGAGGGGTTGTTAACAGGGGGAATTGGGCGGGAGGGGATATTCACAGGGGGAATTAGACAGGAGGGGATGTTCACAGGGGGAATTAGACAGGAGGGGGGTTTCACAGGGGGAATTAAACAGGAGGGGTTGTTCACGTGGGGAATTAGGCGGGAGGGGCGGTTCACAGAGGGAATTAAACAGGAGGGGATGTTCACAGGGGGAATTAAACAGGAGGGGATGTTCACAGGGGGTATTAGACAGGAGGGGATGTTCACAGGGGGAATTAAAGAGGAGGGGATGTTCACGTGGGGAATTAGGCAGGAGGGGGGTTCACAGAGGGAATTAAACAGGAGGGGATGTTCACAGGGGGTATTAGACAGGAGGGGGTTCACAGGGGGAATTAAACAGGAGGGGATGTTCACAGGGGGTATTAGACAGGAGGGGATGTTCACAGGGGCAATTAGACAGGAGGGTATGTTCACAGCGGGAATTAAACAGGAGGGCATGTTCACAGGGTGTATTAGTCAGGAGGGGGTGTTCACAGGGGGACTTAAGCAGGAGGTGATGTTCACAATGGAGAATTCAACAAGAGGGGATGTTCACAGTGGTAATTAGACAACTGGGGGTGTTAACAGTAGTAATTAAACAGGAGGCGTTGTTAACAGTGGGAATTAGGCGGGAGGGGATATTCACAGGGGGAATTAGGCAGGAGGGGATGTTCACAGGGGGAATTAGACAGGAGGGGGATTCACAGGGGGAATTAAACAGGTGGGGATGTTTGCGTGGGGAATTAGGCAGGAGGGGAGGTTCACAGGGGGTATTTAACAGGAGGGGATGTTCACGTTGGGAATTAGGCAGGGGGGGTTCACAGAGGGATTTAAACAGTAGGGGATGTTCACATGGGGTATTAGACAGGAGGGGATGTTCACAGCGGGTATTAGACAGGACGGGGTGTTCACAGGGGGTATTAAACAGCAGGGGATGTTCACAGGGGGTATTCGGCAGCAGGGGTGTTCACAGGGGGAATTAGACAGGAGGGGGTGTTCACAGGGGGTATTAGACAGGAGGGGTGTTCACAGAGGGAATTAAACAGGAGGGGATCTTCACGGGGGTATTCGACAGGAGGTGGGCTTCACAGGCAGAATTAAACAGTAGGGGATGTTCACAGTGGGTATTAATCAGGAGGGGATGTTCACAGTGGGAATTAGACATGAGGGGGTGTTCACAGGGGAAATTAGGCAGGAGGGGATGTTCACGCGGGGACAAAGGCAGGAATGGGGTGTTCAACGGAGGAATAAAACAGGAGGGGGTGTTCACAGGGGGCATTAGACAGGAGGAGTTGTTCACAGTGGGATTTAAACAGCAAGAAGTAGTTCACAGGGGGAATTAAACTGGAGGGAATGTTCACAGGGGGTTATTAGGCAGGAGGGGTGTTCACAGGGGGAAATAAACAGGAGGAAATAGTTCACAGGGGATATTTAAATGGGGAGATGTTCACAGGGGGTATTAGGCAGGAGGGGTGTTCACAGGGGGAATTAAACAGGAGGAAGTAGTTCACAGGGGGAATTAAACTGGAGAGATGTTTATAGGGGGAGATAGACAGGAGCTGATGTTCACAGGGGGAAGTAGTCAGGAGCGGGTGTTCACAGGGGGAATTAGACACGATGGGGTGTTCACAGGGGGAATTAGACAGGATGGGATGTTCACAGCGGGAATTAAACAGGAGGGGATGTTCACGTGGGGAATTAGACAGGAGGGGTTGTTCACATGGGGAATTAGACAGGAGGGGATTTTCACAGCGGGATTAGACAGGAGGGGATATTCACAAGGGGAATTAGACAGGAGGGAGTGTTCACAGCGAGAATTCGAGAGGAGGGGATTTTCACAGGGGGAGTTAGAAAGGAGGTGATGTTCACAGGGGGAACTAGTCAAGAGTGGGTGTTCACAGGGGGAATTAGACAAGAGGGGATGTTCACATGGGTGAATTAAACAGGAGAACGGGTTCACGGGGAATTAGACAGCACAGGGTGTTCACAGAGGGATTTAAACAGGAGGAATGAGTTCACGGGGGAATTAGACAGGAAGAGCGGTTCACAGGGATAATTAGACAGGAGTGGGTGTTTGCAGGGGGAATTAGATATGAGGGGATGTTCATGGGGGAATTATCGAGGAGGGAGTGTTCACAGGGGGAATTAGACAGGAGGGGTGTTAACAATGAATTAAACAGGAGAAAGGAGCTCACAGGGGCAATTAGATAGGAGGAGGGGTACACAGGGGGAATTAGGCAGGAAGGGGTTTTCACAGGGGGAATTATAGAGGAAGGTTTGTTCACAGTGGATCGTAGAAAGGTGGGGGATGCTTAAAGTGGGAATGCGATAGCAGGCGGTGTTCACAGGGCGTATTATACACGAGGGTGTGCTCAAAGTGGGAATTAGACAGGAAAAGGTTGTTCACAGGGGGAATTAGAGAGGAAGTGATTTTCACAGGGGGAATTAGATAGGAGGGAGTGCTCAAGGTGGGAAGTAGACAGGAGATGTTGTTCACACGGGGTATTAGAAAGGAGGTGATTTTCACAGGGGGTATTAGAGAGGAGGAGAATTTCACAGGGGAAATCAGATAGGAGGTGATGTTCACTTTGGAGAATTAAACAAGAGGGGATGTTCACAGGGGTAATTAGACAGTTGGGGTTGTTAACATTAGTAATTAAACAGGAGGGGTTGTTAACAGGGGGAATCAGGCGGGAGGGGATATTCACAGGGGGAATTAGACAGGAGGGGATGTTCACAGGGGGAATTAGACAGGAGGGGTGTTTCACAGGGGGAATTAAACAGGAGGGGATGTTCACGGGGGAATTAGACAGCTGGGAGGTTCACAGGGGGAATTACACAGGAGGGGATGTTGACGTGGGGAATTAGGCAGGAGGGGGGCGTTCACAGAGTGAATTAAACAGGAGGGGATGTACACATTGGGTATTAGACAGGAGTCGGTTAACAGGGGGAATTAAACAGGAGGGGATGTTCACAGGGAGTATTAGACAGGAGGGGATGTTCACAGGGGTATTAGACAGGAGGGGTGTTCACAGGGGGAATTAAACAGGAGGGGATGTTCACAGGGGGTATTGGACAGGAGGGGTGTTCACAGGGGGAATTAGACAGGAGGGGGTGTTCACAGGGGGAATTGGACAGGAGGGGTGTTCACAGGGGGAATTAGACAGGAGGGGGTGTTCACAGGGGGAAGTAAACAGGATGGCATGTTCACAGGGGTTATTAGTCAGGAGGGGGTGTTCACAGGGGGAATTAAGCAAGAGGGGATGTTCACAGGGGTAATTGACAATTGGGGGTGTTCACAGGGGGAATTAAACAGGATGGCATGTTCACAGGGGTTATTAGTCAGGAGGGGGTGTTCACAGGGGGAATTAAGCAAGAGGTGATGTTCACATTGGGGAATTAAACAAGAGGGGATGTTCACAGGGGTAATTGACAATTGGGGGTGTTAGCAGTAGTAATTAAACAGGAGGGGTTGTTAACAGGGGGAATTAGGCGGGAGGGGATATTCCCAGCGGGAATTAGGCAGAAGGGGATGTTCACAGGAGGAATTTGACAGGAGGGGGTTTCACAGGTGGAATTAAACAGGAGGGGATGTTCACGTGGGGAATTAGGCAGGAGGGGAGGTTCACAGAGGGAATTAAAAAGGAGGGGATGTTCACATGGTGTATTAGACAGGAAGGGGTTCACAGAGGATATAAGACAGGAGGGGATGTTCACAGGGGGTATTGGACAGGTGGGGTGCTCACAGAGTGAATTAGACAGGAGGGGGTGTTCACAGGGGGAATTAAACAGGAGGGGATGTTCACAGGGGGTATTAGGCAGGAGGGGTGTTCACAGGGGGAATTAAACAGGAGGGGGTGTTCACAGGGGGCATTAGACAGGAGGAGTTGTTCACAGTGGGATTTAAACAGCAGGAAGTAGTTCACCGGGGGAATTAAACTGGAGGGAATGTTCACAGGGGGCTAGTAGGCAGGAGGGGTGTTCACAGGGGGAAATAAACAGGAGGAAATAGTTCACAGGGGAAATTTAAATGGGGAGATGTTCACAGGGGGTATTAGGCAGGAGGGGTGTTCACCGGGGGAATTAAACAGGAGGAAGTAGTTCACAAGGGGGAATTAAACTGGAGAGATGTTTACAGGGGGAGATGGACAGGAGCTGCTGTTCACAGGGGAAAGTAGTCAGGAGCGGGTGTTCACAGGGGGAATTAGACACGATGGGGTGTTCACAGGGGGAATTAGACAGGATGGGATGTTCACAGGGGGAATTAGACAGGAGGGGGTGTTCACAGGGGGAATTAGTCAGGAGGGGGTGTTCACAGGGGGAATTAAGCAAGAGGTGATGTTCACATTGGAGAATTAAACAAGAGGGGATGTTCACAGGGGTAATTAGACAATTGGGGGTGTTAACAGTAGTAATTAAACAGGAGGGGTTGTTAACAGGGGGAATTAGGCAGAAGGGGATGTTCACAGGGGGAATTAGACGGGAGGGGGTTTCACAGGGGGAATTAAACAGGAGGGGATGTTCACGTGGGGAATTAGGCAGGAGGAGAGGTTCACAGAGGGAATTAAAAAGGAGGGGATGTTCACATGGTGTATTAGACAGGAAGGGGTTCACAGGGGGTATAAGACAGGAGGGGATGTTCACAGGGGGTATTAGACAGGTGGGGTGCTCACAGGGGGAATTAGACAGGAGGGGTGTTCACAGGGGGAATTAAACAGGAGGGGATGTTCACAGGGGGTATTAGGCAGGAGGGGTGTTCACAGGGGGAATAAAACAGGAGGGGATGTTCACATGGGGTATTAGGCAGGAGGTGTGTTCACAGGGGGAATTAGACAGGAGGGGTTGTTCACAGGGGGAATTAAGCAGGGGAGGATGCTCACAGGGGGCATTAGGCAGGAGGGGTGTTCATAAGGGGAATTAGGCAGGAGGGGGTGCTCACAGGGGTTATTTGACAGGAGGGGATGTTCACAGGGGGAATTAAACAGGAGGGGATGTTCACAGGGGGTATTAGACAGGGGAGATGTTCACAGGGGGTTTTAGACAAGAGGGGTGTTCACAGGGAGCATTGGACAGGAGGGGGTCTTCACAGGGGGAATTAAACAGGAGGGGATGTTCACAGGGGGTATTAGACAGGAGGGGTGTTCACAGGGGAATTAGACAGGAGGGGGTTTTCACAGGGGGAAT
Organism: Heterodontus francisci; assembly: GCF_036365525.1. NCBI lineage: Eukaryota > Metazoa > Chordata > Chondrichthyes > Heterodontiformes > Heterodontidae > Heterodontus > Heterodontus francisci. Next base: position 10,351 of record NW_027140206.1, on the reverse strand, counting down.
TAAACAGGAGGGTATGTTCACAGGGGGTATTAGACAGGAGGGGGTTCACAGGGGGAATTAAACAGGAGGGGATGTTCACAGGGTGTATTAGACAGGAGGGGATGTTCACAGGGGGAATTAGACAGGAGGGCATGTTCACAGGGTGTATTAGTCAGGAGGGGGTGTTCACAGGGGGAATTAAGCAGGAGGTGATGTTCTCATTGGAGAATTAAACAGGAGGGGATGTTCACAGGGGCAATTAGACAGTTGGGGGTGTTAACAGTAGTAATTAAACAGGAGGGGTTGTTAACAGGGGGAATTAGGCGGGAGGGGATATTCACAGGGGTAATTCGGCAGGAGGGGATGTTCACAGGGGGAATTAGAGAGGAGGTGGGTTCACAGTGGGAATGGGTTATAAGAGATAGGATTTATAATCATCTTGAAAAGAATAAGTTCATTAGCGATAGTCAGCACGGTTTTGTGAAGGGTAGGTCGTGCCTCACAAACCTTATTGAGTTTTTCGAGAAGGTGACCAAACAGGTGGATGAGGGTAAAGCAGTGGATGTGGTGTATATGGATTTCAGTAAGGCATTTGATAAGGTTCCCCACGGTAGGCTATTGCAGAAAATACGGAAGTATGGGGTTGAAGGTGATTTAGAGCTTTGGATCAGAAATTGGCTAGCTGAAATAAGACAGATGGTGGTGGTTGATGGCAAATGTTCATCCTGGAGTTTAATTACTAGTGGTGTACCGCAAGGATCTGTTTTGGGGCCACTGCTGTTTGTCATTTTATAAATGACCTGGATGAGGGTGTAGAAGGGTGGGTTAGTAAATTTGCGGATGACACGAAGGTCGGTGGAGTTGTGGATAGTGCTGAAGGATGTTGTAGTATACAGAGGGACATAGATAGGCTGCAGAGCTGGGCTGAGAGATGGCAAATGGAGTTTAATGCGGAAAAGTGTGAGGCGATTCACTTTGGAAGGAGTAACAGGAATGCAGAGTACTGGGCTAATGGGAATATTCTTGGTAGTGTAGATGAGCAGAGAGATCTTGGTGTCCAGGTACATAAATCCCTGAAAGTTGCTACCCAGGTTAATAGGGCTGTGAAGAAGGCATATGGTGTGTTCGCTTTTATTAGTAGGGGGATCGAGTTTCGGAGCCACGAGGTCATGCTGCAGCTGTACAAAACTCTGGTGAGGCCGCACCTGGATTATTGCGTGCAGTTCTGGTCACTGCATTATAGGAAGGATGTGGAAGCTTTGGAAAGGGTGCAGAGGAGATTTACTAGAATGTTGCCTGGTATGGAGGGAACGTCTTACGAGGAAATGCTGAGGAACTTGAGGTTGTTCTCGTTGGAGAGAAGGAGGAGGAGAGGTAACTTAATAGAGGCATATAAGATAATCAGAGGGTTAGATAGGGTGGATAGTGAGAGTCTTTTTCCTCGGATGGTGATGGCAAACACGAGGGGACATAGCTTTAAGTTGAGGGGTGATAGATATAGGACAGATGTTAGAGGTAGTTTCTCTACTCAGAGAGTGGTAGGGGCGTGGAATTCCCTGCCTGCAACAGTCGTAGACTCGCCAACTTTAAGGGCATTTAAGTGGTCATTGGATAGACATATGGATGAAAATGAAATTGTGTTGGTCAGATGGTTTCACAGGTTGGCGCAACATCGAGGGCCGAAGGGACTGTACTGCGCTGTAATGTTCTAATTCTAATTCTATAATCTATTTGATTGCTAAATTCAACATGATATCTGCTATAGAGTTTTAAACGTTTCAGTTCATTGTTAAATTAGATGTCATCACTAATACACAGTGTATAATATTGTTGTTAATTGTTAAATTCGATGTCATCACTGATACACAGGGTATAATATTCTGGTTAACTGTTAAATTAGATGTCTTCACTAATACACAGGGAATAATATTCTGGTTAATTTTTTAATTAGATGTCATCACTAATACACAGGGTATAATATTCTTGTTAATTGTTAAATTCAATGTCATCACTAATACACAGGGTATAATATTCTGGGTAATTGTTAAATTAGATGTCATCACGAATACACAGGAAATAATATTCTGGTTAACTGTTAAATTAGATGTCATCACTAATACACAGTGCATAATATTCTTGTTAATTGTTAAATTCGATGTCATCACTAATACACAGGGTATAATACTCTGGTTAAATGTTAGATTAGATATCATCACTAATACACAGGGGATAATATTCCAGTTAATTGTTAAATTAGATGTCATCACTAATACACAGGGTACAGTACTCTGGTTAATTGTTAAATTCGATGTTGTCACTAATACACAGTGTATAATCTATTTAATTGTTAAATTAGACTTGATAACTAAAACAGTGTCTCAAATATCCCACTTAATTTTTAAGTTACGTGTCATCCCTAATCCACAGGGGCAATATCTTGGTTAATTGTTACGAGCTATCGTCCTGAAAACTAAGTTTACGCATTCCAGATAATAGTTAAATTAGACTGCATCTTTAATGCTTAGGGTATAATATTGTGTTTGATTGTTATATTGACATCATCCCTAATACAATGAAATTCGTGCCCTGATCCAACTGGATCTCAGCAGGCAGCCCATGTGGGTAAAGTATTTGTTTAGCCCCTCCACCACTACCTTGGCAGAGATAGTTCTTCCATGGAATGTCCTCTCCACATCCATAATGGTGAGAAGATACTGCTTGACCCCTTTTGTTTTCGGCAGGTGTCCCACACAATCCACCAGCATTCTGTTGAAGGGTTCCCCAAAAGCTGGTTTGGGAATTAGGGGTGCAGTTTTTATTGCACGTTGGGGCTTCTCCACAACCTGGCACATTTGACCAGTTTTACAGAACTCCAACACATCTTTGTGGAGTTGTGGCCAGTCAAAATGCTGGCTTATGCAGGCTTGGGTTTTTCTGATGCCGACATGTCCAGCCATTGGAATTCCTGGGTTATTCTCAGTATTTCCTTATGGTACCTGGGCAGAACCGCTATCTGGTGAATCACTGTCCACTCTTCATTCACAGGTCTCTAAGGAGGTCTCCACGTCCTCATCAGCACCTCATTCTTTAAATAGTCACACTCTGGAACTCCCTCTGCATCAGTTTAACTTTAGACAATCTGTGCTAACTTTTTTAACATTGGGTCAGCTTGCTGAGCCTCGACCAAGGAAGATCTGTTTAACACATTTTTTTTTGTCCTCTAACTTCCCAAAGATGGTTTCAGATAACTAGACAGGACGGTCATCAGTCTGCAAAGTCAGTTCATCCTCCTCTGACGGAGCTTGTTTGACCATGGACCATCACAACACAAAGACAGGAAAAATGTCAGGGGCCTTCCCCTGTAACTGCTCTGTCGGCCTGATCTATTTCAGTCTCTCTAAAACCACTTGGAAAGCTACCACCTTCACCCTGACCAGATCATTACCCAGGCACAGGTCGACCCTGTCCATTGGTAAACTAGGGACAATCTCCAGGGTTACCAGTCCTGAAACAAAGCTGCACTCCAGGTGTACCCAATATGGAGTCCTGGGCATTTACTCTTCCCTGATGCTGTTTACTAATACCTGAGCGTTCGATGGGTGGCCCCTGTATTCCAAGTACGGCTTTGGGCTTACATGCCTCAATCGAGGGGTATGGGGTCACTTTTCCTCGGGATACAAAATCCTGGTATCTTCCAGGGATTTTGTTAAATTTTCCAGCGCTCTCAGTGGTGGACATACTGGGTCTTACTGCCACAGTTAAAGTCTCAGCCTGGTATTCTGTGTTTCCCATCAGGGCCCCTTTTCCTGAACTGGTCTGGTGTACCCTGATTAATCCTACAGCTTTTCACCGTAACGTCCAGCAGTCAGCTCGGAGGTGATGGGCCTTGTTACAATGGAAACACACAGGCTTTTGGGCGTCACTCCTATTCTCAACACCGTCTGCTCTGGCCTAAGGAGGAGCACCTGTGTTTCCAACTCGCCCTTCTTGCACATGGCTGTTTTATTTCATTCATTCATGGGATGTGGGCGACGCTGGCTCGGCCAGCATTTATTCCCCATCCCTAATTGCCCTTGAGAAGATGGTGGTGAGCTGCCTTCTTGAACCGCTGCAGTCCATTTGGGGTAGCTATACCCACAGTGCTGTTAGGAAGGGATTTCCAGGATTTTGACCCAGCGACAGTGAAGGAACGGCGATATAGTTCCAAGTCAGGATGGTGTGTGACTTGGATGGGATCTTGCAGGTGGTGGTGTTACCATGCATTTGCTGCCCTTGTCCTTCTAGATGGTGGAGGTCGTGGGTTGGACGGTGCTGGTGATGGAGCCTTTGAGTTGTTGCAGTGCATCTTGTAGATGGTACACACTGCTGTCACTGTGTGTCGGTGGTGGAGGGAGTGAATGTTTGTAGATGGGGTGCTAATCATGTGGGCTGCTTTGTCCTGGATGGTGTCGAGCTTCTTGAGTGTTGTTGGAGCTGTACCCATCCAGGCAAGTGGAGAGTATTCCATCACTCTCATGACCTGTGCCTTGTAGATGGAGGACAGGCTTTGTGGAGTCAGGAGGTGAGTTACTCCTCGCAGGATTCCTAGCCTCTGACCTGCTCTTGTAGCCACGGTACTTATGTGGCTACTCCAGTTCAGTTTCTGGTCAATGGTAGCCCCAAGGATGTTGATAGTGGGGGATTCAGCGATGGTAATGCTGTTGAATGTCAAGGGGGGATAGTTAGATTCTCTCTTGATGGAGATGATCATTGCCTAGCACTTGTGTGGTGCGAATGTTACTTGCCATTTACCAGCCCTAGCCTGGATATTATCCAGGTCTTGCTGCATCTCTACACGGACTGCTTCAGTATCTGAGGAGTCACGAATGGTGCTGAACATTGTGCAATCATTAGCAAACATCCCCACTTCTGACCTCATGCTTGAAGGAAGGTAATTGATGAAGCAGCTGAAGATGGTTGGGCCTCGGACACTCCTCTGAGGAACTCCTGCAGTGATGTTCTGGAGCTCGGATGATTGACCTCCAACAACCACAACCATTTTCCTTTGCGCTAGGTATGACTCCAATCAGCGGAGGGTTTTCCCCTTGATTCCCATTCACTTCAGTTTTGCTCGGTCTCCTTGACACCATACTTGGTCAAATGCTGCCTTGATATTAAGGGCTGTCTACCTCACCTCACCTCTTGAGTTCAGCTCTTTTGTCCATGTTTGAACCAAGGCTGTAATGAGGTCAGGAGCTGAGTGGCCCTGGCGGAACCCAAACTGAGCATCACTGAGCAGGTCATTGCGAAGCAAGTGCCGCTTAATGGCAGTGTTGATGACACCTTCCATCACTTTACTGATGATTCAGAGTATGCTGATGGGGCAGTAATTGGCCGGGTTGGACTTGTCCTGCTGTTTGTGTACAGGACATACCTGGAAAATCTGCCACATTGCCGGGTAGATTCCAATGTTGTGGCTGCACTGGAACAGCACGGCTAGGGGCACGGCAAGTTCTGGAGCACAGGTCTTCAGTACTATTTCCGGAATATTGTCAGGGCCCATAGCTTTTGCAGTATCCATTGCCTTCAGTCGTTTCTTGATATCACGCGGGGTGAATCGAATTGTCTGACGTCTGGCATCTGTGATGCTGGGGACTTCAGGAGGAGGCCGAGATGGATCATCAACTCGGCACTTCTGGCTGAAGATTGTTGCAAATACTTCAGCCTTATTTTTTGCACTGATGTGCTGGGCTCCCCCATCATTGAGAATGGGGATATTTGTGGAGCTACCTCCTCCAGTTAGTTGTTTAATTGTCCACCACCTTTCACGGCTGGATGTGGCAAGACTGCAGAGCTTAGATCTGATCCGTTGGTTATGGGATCGCTTAGCTCTGTCTATCACATGCTGCTTATGCAGTTTGGCACGCAAATACTCCTGTGTTGTGGCTTCAGCAGCTTGACACCTGATTTTGAGGTATGCCTGGTACTGCTCCTGGCATGCCCTCCTACACTCTTCATTGAATCCCATGTGCTTTAATTTCTTACGTGGGATCTTATCAAAAACCTTCTGAAAGTCCAAATACATCACATCCACTCGTTCTCTCTTATCTATTCTATGAATTACATCCTCAAAAAATTCCAGTAGATTTGCCAAGCAAGATTTCCCTTTCGTAAATCCATGTTGACTGTGTCCGATCCGGTCATTGTTTTGCGTGTGCTCTGTTATTACATCTTTTATAATGTCCTCTAGCATTTTCCCCACTACTTATGTCAGGTTAACCGGTCAATCGTTCCCTGTTGTGTATCTACCTCCATTTTTAAATCGTGGGGTTACATTAGCTAACCTGCAATCCATTGGAACTCTTCCAGAGTCTATAGAATTTTGAAGACTGACCAGCAATGCATCTACTATTTCTCGAGTCACTTCCTTCAGTACTTTGGGATGTAGATTATCAGGCCCTGGGGATTTATCAGCCTTCAATCCCATCAATTTACCCAACAATAATACTGATTTCATACAGTTCCTCCTTCTCACTAGACCCTATGTTCCCCAGCATTACTGGGAGGTAATTTGTGTCCTCCTTTGTGAAGACAGAACCAAAGTATGTATTTAATTGGTCTGCCATTTCTTTGTTCCCCATTACTTCCAAACAGAATTTGATGAAGTGTCACTTAACAGGATTGTCAGTGAAGATAAAGCCCATGGAATAAAATGGAAAAATTTGCCTGCATGACAGGAAGCAGAGTGAGGGGTGAAAGGTTGTTGTTAGAACTGGAGGAAGTTTCCCCAGGGGTCGTTACTAGGTCTGCTACTTTTCATGATATATATTAGCCACTTGGACATGAGTGTAAATGGAACAATTTAAAAATTTACACTTGGCATAAAATTTGGAAATGCATTGCACAGTGAGGATGATAGTAACAGTCTTCAAGTGGATGTAGACAAGTTGGTGGAATGGATGGACACATGGCAGATAAACTTAAACAGAACCGCAAATTGATACATTTTCATTGGACGGAGAGGAGATGCCATGGAAAATAAAGGGTGCAATTTTAATGGGGGTGCAGCAACAGAGTGGATGCATGTGAGTGGTTCAGTGGCAGGACATATAGACAAGCTTGTTCAAAATGACATGCTATGTGACTGTTACAAAGACAAACTATCCCTCCTTGTCCTTCACAAACTTACTGCAGCCTGTGACAATGTTCGTAACACCATCTTCCTACCACACCTCTCCAGTGTCGTCCAGCTGGAAGGAAATGCTGTTCCCTTTTTATTATTTCATGGGATGTGGGCATCGCTGGCTAAACCAACATTCATTGCCCATCACTAATTGCCTTTGAAAAGGTGGTATTAAGCTGCCTCCTTGATCAGCTGCAGTCCATCTGGTGCAGGTACACCCACAGTACTATTAGGAAGTGAGTTCCAGGATTTTGACCCAGTGACATAAAGGAACAGCGATATAGTTCCATTTCAGGATGGTATATGACTTGGAGGGGAACTTGCAGGTGGTGGTGTTCCCATGCATCGCTGCCCTTGTCCTTCTAAGTTGTAGAGGTCGTGGGTTTGGAACGTGCTGTCTAAGAAGCCTTGGTGCGTTGCTGCAGTGCATCTTGTAGATGGTACACACTGCTGCCCCTGTGCTGGTGGTGGAGGGAGTGAATGACACCCCAATCACAACAAACAAGCGGGCTGCTTTGTCCTGGATGGTGTTGACCTCCTGGAGTGTTGTTGGTGCTGCACTCATCCAGGCAAGCGGACAGTATTTCATAACACTCCTGACTTGTGCCTTGTAAATGTTGGAGAGGCTTTGGGGAGTCAGGAGGTGAGTTACTCTCCGCAGCATTCCGAGCCTTTGACCTGCTCTTGTAGCTGCAATTCAGCTTCTGTTCAATGGTAACCACTCGGATGCTGATAGTGGGGGACTCAGCGATGGTAATGCCGTTTAATGTCAATGGGAGATGGTTAGATTCTCTCTTATTGGAAATGATTGTGTCCTGACACTTGTGTGTCATGAATGTTACTTGCCACTTTTCAGCTCAAGCCTGAATGTTGTCCAGATCTTGCTGCATATGTCTGCCTTCAGTGTCTGAGCAGTTGTGAATAGTGATCATCATTGTATAGTCATCAGTGAACTTTCTCACTTCTGACCTTACGATTGAAGGAAGGTCATTGATGAAGCAGCTGAAGATGTTTGGGCCTAGGACACTACCCTGAGGAACTCCTGCAGTGATGTCCTGGAACTGAGATGATTGACCTCCAACAACCACAATATCTTCCTTTATGCTAGGTTAGGAATGACTCCAAGCAGTTGATTTCTCCCATTGACCTCTGCTTAGCTCCGTTCCATTCATAGCTAAAATAACAGAAAATGCTGTAAATACTCAGCTTGTCTGGCAGCATCTGTGGAGAGGGAAGCAAAGTTAACGTTTCATGTTGATAACATTTCATCAGAACCAGCAATGATTAGAAATGTAATCGGTGTTGAAAAAGTGAAAGGTGTGGAAGAGCAACAAAAGGGAAGATCTGTGATAGGCCGAGGATGGGGAGACTAAATGACAAAGAACAAGGCAAAGGGAGTGGTAACATTTGTTGTAAGGGACAAAATATTTGTCCAGGGAGGGTGTTAATGGCTGAATAATGAACTGCTCTGTCCGAAAGCAAAAGTATGAAAAACAAGTTTAAGACCAGGTGCTGGTGTGAAATTGTTGAACTCCGTATTGATCCAGAGTCTCTAAAGTGTCCAATAGGAAGATGAGGTTCTGTTCCTCAAGCTTGTATTGAGCTTCACTGGAACACTGCAGAATGTGGAGAGCAGAAATGTCAGTATGGGAGCAGGGCAGTGAATTAAAATGGCAAGTGATCAGAAGATCAGTGTCATGCTTGTGGACTGAGTGGACAGGTTCCACAAAGCGTCATCCAACCTGTATTTGGTCTCCACAATTATCTTTATTATTATTTGTTCATGGGATGTGCGCATCACTGACTAGGACAGCATTTATTGGCCATCCTTAATGGAGAGGAGACCGCATTGTCAGCAGCGAATACAGTATACTAAATTGAAAGAAATACAAGAAATTGCTGATTTACCTGAAAGGAGTGTTTGAAGTCTTGGAGGCTAGAGTGGCGCTAGAGGAGGGAAAAGGGCAGGTATTACACCTTCTGTGATTGCATGGGAAGGTGCCATGGGAAGGGGACAAGGTGTTGGGGGTGAGGGAGGAGTGGTCGAGGGTGTCACGGAGGGAACAATCCATTCGGAATGATGACTGGGGAGGATGGGGGGAAGGAGCGCTTGGCAGTGGCATCACACTGGAGGTGGCGGAAATGGTGAAAAATGATACTTTGGATGTGGAGGCTGGTGGGGTGGAAAGTGAAGATAAGATGAACCTTTCACAGGTCTGGGAGAGAGGGGAAGGGATGAAGGTAGAGGTGCGGGAAATGGGTCGGACCCGGCTGAGGGCCCTGTCAACCACATTCGGGGTGGTGGGGGGGGGGGGTGGGGGGATCCTCAGTGGAGGAAAAAGGAAGACATATCAGAAACGCTGTTGTGGAAGGTTGCGTCATCAGAGCAGATGTGATGGAGTTGGAGAAATTGGGAGAATGGAATGGAGTCCTTACAGGAGACAGGGTGTGATGAAGTGTAGTCAAGGTCGCTGTGAGTGTCGGTGGGCTTATAATGGATATCATTGGGCAGCCTATCCCAAGAGATGGAGACAGAAAAGTCGTGGAAGGGAAGGGAAGTGTTGGAGATGGACCACAAGAAGGTGAGCGAAGGGTGAAAATTTTAAGCAAAGTTGATAAAGTTTTCCAGTTTCAGATGGGAGCAGGAAACAGCACCGATACAGTTATCAATGTAGCAGAAAAAAGAGCTCAGGGAGGGTACCTGAGTCGGACTGGAACAAGGAATGTTCAACATATGCAATAATAAGACGGGAATGGTTAAGACCCATGCCGGTACCCATAGCAACACATTTTACTTGAAGTTCAGCAATGAAGAGAGACTGGGCAGGCTAGGGTTGTTTTCCTCACAGCAGAGAAGGCTGAGGGGGGACCTGATTGAGGTATACAAAATTATGAGCGGCATAGATTGGGTAGATGGGAAGAAACCTTTCCCTTAGCAGAGGTGTCAATAACCAGGGGGCATAGATTTAAGATAAGGGGCAAGGGTTTTAGAGGAGATTTGAGGAAAAATGTTGTCACCCAGAGGGTGGTTGGAATCTGGAACCCGCTGCCTGAAGGGATGGAAGAGGCAGGAATGCTCACAACATTTAAGAAGTATTTAGATGATCACTTGAAACGCCAGGGCTTCGGGCCAAGTACTTGAAAATGGGATTAGAAAATTTAAGTGCTTGATGGCCAGCATGGGAATGATGGGCCGAAGGACCTGTTTCT